>NC_143233.1:3707246-3990714 GCF_030267445.1 Bombyx mandarina
CTTCTTGGCGATTCTTCACAGTGACAGAAAGTCATGACCATTTAAAAGCGTCTGTCAAAGTCATGTTCATATTAAAAGAATACTTATTAAAAATATATATACATTTAATTGCCTGATTCATAAAAATTGATTACGTTTGGTAATGGCTATGTTAAAGTTATCTATGAAAGTTATTTTTTATGATTTCTCAAACTTATTGTTCGATTATCAAATCAAAGTAGATAACGACCTTGGTTATTCTCCAAGAGCCACAGTAACTATTAAACATAATAATAATATGGCTTTTAAACTCGTCTGCCTACAGAGGCATCAATTTTTTTAATCCTATTATTCATTTAAATTCTCATCTCCCGTTTTTTGGTAAATTTAGTTTTGGTCTAATTCAAGCAACATAATTACTAAAACTTTGTAGCATCACTATACTAGGTTATTATTGTATCGAGTATACTAGTTAGTATACTCAGTATACAGTCGAGTATATTAGTAGATATCGACAAGAATATGCTCCGTAACTGGATACGTTTATCGCTTCGCCGTCCCGTCCCTACGCCTCAACTCCGTGAGTATCAAGTCTTAAGCTCGAGTATTTATAAGGATTTATTACTTCGTACGATATTTCGGCAAGTTCTCACTAAGTTGCTTTGTTTTCTTTACACCTTAGCTCCGAAATCAGAGGGATCCAGTGTTGCAAAGTTAGACGACAAGGCTTACCTTGAAATATTTATAGACAGAATTTACGATATCTTTTTTTTTTGTTTCTTTAAATAATTATGTTTGTACAGCGTAGTAAAATAGCTTGTTTTCACAATCAGTTTTATTTTGACTCCTTGATATTAGGCGACTTTCAGTTCTATCTTTTTTTTTATTGCTCTTGTAGTCAGATAGATACGGCCCACCTGATGGTGAGTGGTTACCGTCGCTGATGGACGTCAGTAATGCCAGGCGCAGAGCCAAACCGCTACTCACCATCCCTAGTGCTCTAAGCCGTGCCTAACGCCTCAAGGGAATTTTTCTGTTAGCTGAGAATGGTTTAACACTTTTTATTTGTGCCCACACGGATAGGAATCGCCACCCTGTCTCTCTCTGCCGCGATGCAGTAATGCGTTTCGGTTTGAAACGTAGGGCAGTTAATGTACTATAAGTATACTATTGAGAGTTAGACTTTATGATTGTGTTTTGATTAATTAGGTGAATGAGTTTAAGCAAACTGTGTTAAGTAGTTACCGAAGTCCATATAGTTAAATGTCACCACGCACTTTGAGACATTAGTTCTAAGACTCAGTTTTATAGTACAACGGCTGCCCCATCCTTTAAACCGAAACGCATTACCGCTTCACGGTAAAAATAGGTAGGGTGGTGGTACCTACTCGTGTGGGGTCACGAAACCAGTAATTACGCAAATTTTTTTTTTTTTATAATTTGAATTTTATCACACGATGTTATTCCTTCATCGTCCAAGTCAGTCGAGAACATTTATTGTTAAGTACGTATTTCATCATAGTATAGTACATCAATTTTAGTACCTGCCTAGTAGTATGTATAGTAGTATGTACCGGCCGTCTTGTTATTTAGGCTATGACGACTTCAAACATTTCAATACACCCTTCAACCAGGTGAGATTAAAGCCCATTTATTAATAAGACTGAATAAATTCGTTAGGCACTAATTCAACGTGAACTAAATTAAGCACGAGCGGGAAACATTCAACGTCACTTAATTTCCATGACCTTTTTCTTCCATCCAATTTGTTCATTAAAAAATCGATATCGATAAAACTTTCATCCCAGCTCTAGCGGGCCCGATAATTGCCGACGTACCGAACCGGCCACTTTTATATATTTAAAAGTACCTATTCACAGCAAATTTTGGATCTCTCTTACACTTCACCCCTTGTTACGTCGCCGTGAAAAGTTTGAAGCTTTCGAGAGAGGATGAGCTTTTAACTCGTTTGAGTATTTTTTTTAAGTTGAAACTTTAGCTGTTACAATAGCCATTTTTATCATTTTTATGATCATAAACATATATATATAATGTAAAATATATTTATGTGTGTAATGGGGTGTCCAGAGGTTAGGCAGTCGCATATGAATGTTGGTAGATTAATTCGTGAAGCAGCTGCCCTTGAGTTGTTAGGTCTCCTCCGGAGGCGCTCAGGAAATAGTTAGCGAATCCCTTCCCTCCTAGCTGAGCCTTTGCCCAACTAGCTGAAGAAATTAGAAAGGCTTGGTAATCGTTCGTTAAAAAAAAAACTGTGTGTGTGTGTGCAAGTCACACACGGTAGAAGTGAAATTTATAAATAAGATATAAATATACTGACTATCCCACTACACAGAAGCATACATATGGACAATGCTTAGTAGACGATAGTGGGGCTGCTACGAAGAGTCGCACAAAGAGGAGATCGAGAACGTCTAATGTGTTCTATCTCATTCTCTCGTAACAGTTTGGTACAATTGACTCGACTCAAAAGGCCTTTTATTTCTGGGTCGGAGGCCGAACCTTCTATGAGGTCTCCGTGTCTCAGGAGCGCGCAGTATATGTAGAACAAGACGTTACGCAAATATTGGTGCTGAAACGCGGGCCCAAGGATGATATTTACACCCTTAAACCAAAACGACTCCCCTGCTCTCTCGCCCAAGCGTCCAATCCCCCCCAAAATGAAAAACCCGGGCTGAGTAAGTAGGTCAATGCGATCCACACTTCAATCAGACGTGCAGCTCACCTCAGAGGCCCGGCCAGACTCAAAAGGCCTGCCGATGATCTTTTACTTCTGAATCATTTTTTTTTTATTTGCGGTCCAGTAAATACCGGTTACTGATTGCAGTATCTAATACTAAAAACGCTAGTGCCCATTCATCCATGAATCTCCTAGTCGCATTTACTGGTATTTTTCCCCACACACACACGATCTTAACATACCTCAACCGTGTATTATCTCCATTATAATATAACTAAAAAGTACATGCGATCATCGAATCTTAAGTCATAAAACCGACTGACAAACAAGGGTCGAGAAATATCCGAGGACGTTCAAAGTATTATCGCTATTTATCACAGGTAGGAGATGAATGATCACATCAGCAATAATAATAAAATGTAGGGAATTACGTCTTGAGTTTCACGGTAAAGTCGTAAGAATATAAGGTCTCTGCTACACTGAATAGAGATTGGCAACATTTTTGTATGTTTTTTTGACATTACTTTTACTATTGTACTGACCATTATTCTGATGTTGGCTTATCTTGAGACATAAGAGCGAAATGTTAACGTACCATTTAATAGCCCTTTTTTACGTTCGGAATTCCAATACCCGGCCCATGGGGGATCAGCACTCCAAGACGACTAGCGATTACACCCCATCAATCACTCTCTTAGTCCCAACCCCACTCGAGACATAACTAGGGTCAGGGTAAGTAGGGGGATATAATATGATAGCCCTACCCTTAAACGAAATTCCACATTCACGACCGCAATAAGCAGGTTGCTATTATTTCCCCAACGCTCTAAAACCAGTAGTTATGCATGCGACGATAGTCATTTGGTTGTATTTGGACTTAAAGTTTATTTGGGTTCATTGTAGCTTCGAACGGCGTATTGTATCGCGAACTAAAAGCACGCCCTTCGCGTGCCTCGAGAGGAGAGCTTTTTATTATTCAAAAGCATTTGCTTCTGACGTCTTGATGAACGCCGTTGAGGAACTTCAAATTTTTATTTCGCGCCTAAATTCGCGGAGCCGAGTCGAAATTTACGGCCCGCGAATGTAATTCTGCGAATTTTATAATTCCGTTTGCTGTTAATGTTGATTTATTTTCTTGTATTTTTACTTTTTTATTTTTTTTATTTTTTTATTCTTACTTAAAAGTACAACGTAATCTTTTCCTTGTTACTCAAAGCGATGTTAATGTTTCAGTGCGCCGTCTTCTTTTTGCTTTCAAAGACACTTCAGACTAATTTACTAATTTGAATATTTTTCCGCTTTGATTTCTTATGAAGCTATTAATGTTTTGTGTTCGGCGTGGAAATTAATTAAATAATATGAGGTAGGTATTCAATTTCTTTGTTCTTACGATACATTCTTGTAAATGTGTTTTAGTGGAACGGTATTCAGTACCAGACTCAATTTTGCTTATTATAGGCTTAAATTTTAACAACTTAAAATGGAGTACGCTCAAGGCCTGTCTGCCACCTGTCTGCAACGCATAATGCGTTACTTTGGCCACGTTGCCCGCAGAGGTGTAGATAACTTGGAACGTCTAATGGTCTCTGGAAAAATAAAAGGAAAACGTCCTAGAGGCCGGAGCCCCAAACGTTGGTCCGACCAGATCTCCGATCAAACCGGACCACTTAGCGCTGCACTATACCAGGCAACTGACCGGAACCGACGGAGGCTGGCAGTCGACAAGCTGAAACGGAGTCACGATCCTCAATAATGAGGGAGCGATGGAGAAGGCTTAAATTTACCATAAGTATTTATTCGATAAGTATTTATTGTTATTGCTGTTATTAAATTTATTCAGTAGTACAACGTGGCGACGATCCAAATCTTTTCTTCGGAGCTTGTGCATGCTTTGTACAAGCCTATCTTGAAAATGTTGTGAGCGCGATTCAGACTTTGGCCGGATTTCTTCTATTCTATCTTAGCAGTTATTCCAACCATTTTTATGTAACAAAAATGTGCCCGTTTGACTTTTCAACGACAAGCTTTTGCCTTCGCATAAGCAGAGACCAGTGGATCGAAAATCTTTCTCACGGTTCAAACTATTTCGAAACTAAATTTCGTTAAAATCGGCTTAGTGGTTTGAAACAGACAGAGCTACTTTCGTATCCATGACACTGCTACGTATCTCCTAACGTCTAACTTTACAAAAATAAATTATGAATATGTTTGAATGACGATAATTTTTGTCATTCGATTTTAATTTTAATTAAACAAAACCCATATGGCTCTAAATCGATCACTAGTTTCCGACTGAAAATAATACTAAGCATTGTTAATTTATTTTCTATTACTCTTCTTTGGCTACCCCATTTCTGTGAGCAAGAGAATCAGCTATCTTCCTCTTCCTCTTATGCACAATGCCATGTACTTCTTCAGACGGTGTTCAAAAGTTATTAGTGTCAGCCACGACCTGGCTGTACCTGGTATCAGTCAGGCTGACGTTAACAGTAAAAATTATTATTATTATATACTATATCTATCATTCTTCATGTCGAGAACCTCGTAAAAACAGAAAAGGACTAACTAATAGAATATTTAGACCTGTCTCACGAGACTACCGCCATGTGGCATGTTGATTTAACCATCATTGTTCCAATAGCCAGTACATGATTTGATAGCGAAAAGTTTCGTTATCCAGCTGAATTAGGGATAACTAACTGGTATAGAAAGGAGTTATCGTTGACAGAACACATATTGTGAGAACATTTCTAACTCGGGGGAACAAATCACTGGTGGGTGCTATCGCAGACACCACCATAGTGTTTTTTAAAAATGTAATTTAAAACTTAAAAAAAAAATTATTTTATAATTAACTGTGACAGTTACAAATTAAATTCTCTGGTCTCATCATATATTAAAAAAAATATACTTATTGTGCTGAAGCTACACAATTTACCCGAAACTTATACAAAAATGAACTCATTAGTGTTCATAGTCAATAACAAAGGGTTATATTATTACTGGTAATATTGTTACGCGCTAGGGTTCGGGATAAATAAAACTTTACCAAATTACAAGTTAACACTGTATTCAACACTTAGAACACTTAAAACACTCAACAAACACCTTAAAACTCTCAATTCGCTTCTTCCGCTTCGCTTCAGATGATCCGTTCGCTGCTCCGCTTCGAGTAGTTCCGATTACTGACTGACTGCATGCCATCTCTGTAACGCTTTTATAATCGAGACGAATCCCTAGAATCATTGAGAATATTCTACACAAGTCGAGTATTGTGTGTTTCCGCTATCTGACAATAGATGGCGTTTACTTCTCGAGCGTTCTAGATGCGACTAGATCCTTCGATATTCGTTCGGCTATTCGGCGATAGATGGCGTTACTCTTACCGGCGTAACAATATTATTAATATTATTAAGGTATCATTATTAAGCTGTTGCCACATTTGATAACTTACCTAATTATAATTTGCGTAATCACTGGTGGTAGGACCTCTTGGGAGTCCGTACGGGTAGGTACTACCACCCCGCCTATTTCCGCCGTGAAGCAGCAATGCGTTTCGGTTCGAAGGGTGGGGTAGCCGTTGTAACTATACTGAGACCGTAGAACTTATATCTCGAGGTGGTTGGCGCATTTACGTTGTAGATGTCTATGGGCTCCAGTAACCACTTAACACCAGGTGGGCTGTGAGCTCGTCCACCCATCTAAGCAATTGATTAATATGCAAAACATCAACGTAATCAAAAACTTTGTGTCAGAATCTTTCGAATAATTTTCAATTACTAAATCACAAAGTTTTACCGCTCCAAGAATAGTAGTTACAAATTACGCTACCAATTTCAGCGAGTGGAAGTAAAAATAAAACTTTCATTTCACTTTTATACATTAATGAGAACGGCGTAGATTCATGAATAATTTTAGCTTAAGACCAGAGCTTTATGATAAAGTCCAGAGAGAGAGAGAGAGAGAGAGAGAGAGAGAGAGAGAGAGAGAGAGAGAGAGCTGTGTGACGTTTCCAAACGTTACATTCAAAGTTGTGTAATACCTTAAAACTTTAATTTATCTAATAATCAATACTATGATTAGGGATCCTATTAAATCCACAAAGGTCATACTATATCTAGTCGAAAATAAAAATGTTCAACTCACTTTTATACATTAATGAGAACGACGTGGACTCATAAATAATTTTAGTTTAAGACCAGAGCTTTATGAGAATGTCCAGAGAGAGAGAGAGAGAGAGAAAGAGAGAGAAGTGCAACGTTTACAAACGTTACATTCAAAGTTGTGTAACAAAGTTGTGTGTGTGTGTAACTTTAAAACTTTAATTTATCCAATAATCAATGTAATGGTTAGGGATACTAATAATTAAATCCACAAAGGTCATATTATATCTAATCGAAAAAACAGTTTTTGTATTATCTTAACTTCATTTATATAAGTATTTTATTAGCACAGAACAGAAAAACAATTTATTAAAAAAAACAAAGTCTATATCAGTCACCATGTTTCTCTTGCAAAAGTCTTCATTCCAAACTCCATCAGGAAAGTCCGAGCATAACTCTCTTCGTTTCATTTTGGGTTAAATGTTCTGAAGATAACGAGACGTCAGTACTGATTAGTTTTGCAATCTTATGTTGGGGTATTCAGACAATGGCCTAAAGGATAAGACGTCCGGTGCATTCGTATCTAGCAATGCACCGGTGTTCGAATCCCGCAGGCGGGTACCAATTTTTCTAATGAAATACGTACCCAACAAATATTCACGATTTACTTCCACGGTGAAGGAATAACATCGTGTAATAAAAAAATAAAAATCAAACCCGCAAAATTATAATTTGCGTAATTACTGGTGGTAGGACCTCTTGTGAGTCCGCACGGGTAGGTACCACCGCCTCGCCTATTTCTGCCGTGAAGCAGTAATGCGTTTCGGTTTGAAGGGTGGGGCAGCCGTTGTAACTATACTGAGACCTTAGAACTTATATCTCAAGGTGTGTGGCGCATTTACGTTGTAGATGTCTATGGGCTCCAGTAACCACTTAACACCAGGTGGGCTGTGAGCTCGTCCACAAATCTAAGCAATAAAAAAAAAATTATACCTTTAAACGAGCAATTCTTGTATATTAATATATACTTATATAATCTGAATCTCGGAAACGGCTCCAACGATTTTCATAAAATTTAGTATACAGGGGATTTCGAGGGCGATAAATCGATCTAGCTACGATTTATTTTCAGAAAATATTGTTTTATTCGTGTTTTCAATAATCAACTCTTCCCGACATCTATTGGCGAATAATAATACTATTTTTCTTAATTGAGGGCAACTAACCGTTTTAAAGACACAACAAGATGGCGTTATCAAAAGAAAAACCGGTCATCATCTAGTTAGTATTTATATAGTAGAACTTGTTTTTCCTCAAATCATACGAGACTTCTTGTCGAACCGTTCGTTTCGATATCGAGTAGAGGGAACTCGTTCTCGTCCCCGTCAACTGACCGCCGGAGTCCCGCAAGGCTCCGCGCTCTCCCCGTTATTATTTAGTTTGTATATCAATGATATACCCCGGTCTCCGGAGACCCATCTAGCGCTCTTCGCCGACGACACGGCTATCTACTACTCGTGTAGGAAGATGTCGCTGCTTCATCGGCGACTCCAGATCGCAGTAGCCACCCTGGGACAGTGGTTCCGGAAGTGGCGAATAGACATCAACCCCACGAAAAGCGCAGCGGTGCTCTTCAAAAGGGGTCGCCCTCCGAACATCACTTCGAGCATCCCACTCCGTAGTAGGCGCGCAAACACCTCCGCCGTTAGTCCCATCACTCTCTTTGGCCAGCCCATTCCGTGGGTCTCGAAGGTCAAATATCTAGGCGTCACCCTCGACAGAGGGATGACATTCCATCCCCATATAAAAACGGTACGCGACCGCGCCGCGTTTATTCTAGGACGACTCTATCCAATGCTTTGTATTCGAAGCAAACTGTCCCTCCGAAATAAGGTAACTCTCTACAAAACTTGTATACGCCCCGTCATGACGTATGCAAGCGTAGTGTTCGCTCACGCAGCCCGCACCAACTTGAAATCCCTTCAGGTTATTCAATCACGATTCTGCAGGATAGCCGTCGGAGCGCCTTGGTTCCTTAGGAATGTGGATCTCCACGACGACCTGGAGCTCGACTCCCTTAGTAAGTATCTACAGTCGGCATCGCTGCGCCATTTTGAGAAGGCGGCACGACATGAGAACCCTCTCATCGTAGCCGCTGGAAATTACATACCCGACCCAGTAGACCGAATGGTAAACCGTCGACGTCGCCCAAAGCACGTCATTACGGATCCTCCTGATCCATTAACGGTGCTTTTAGGCACCACAAGCACCGGTCACCGTCCTCGTCGAACCCGTCGCTTGCGACGAAGGGTTCGACGAGCGAACTAACCCATAGACACAGCCCACTGAGTTTCTCGCCGGATCTTCTCAGTGGGTCGCGTTTCCGATCCGGTGGTAGATTCTGCGAAGCACTGCTCTTGCTAGGGTCAGTGTTAGCAACTCTCCGGTTGAGCCCCGCGAGCTCACCTACTAACGTTAGGGCGAAGCTGAAATAGCCTCTCAAGGCTATCAGCATAGGTAGGAAAAAAAAAAAAAAAAAAAAAAAAAAAAAAAAAAAAAAAAAAAAAAAAAAAATATTTCCTCAAATATCCTTCTGTTCTGAACTGGTGGGCTACAGTAAGTACTCTTTGTAGTATGTGGCGTATATAATATATTTTAGAACCATGTCATAAGATACATAATCAGAAAATTTGCATAATTTAAAGCATAACAAAAAAATTTTAATTAATACATAGGGTATCTTAATACGTGGTCACTATTTATTTGAAAATAATTAAAAGAAACCTATAAAGTACGGAAAGTATGTAAAACGTAAAAATATACGAAAAATTTACAGAAAATGGTCACTGCGGCTGTCATAACAGGCGATTCCACTTTTCATTAAATTTTCAATGGCTTTCCACAAATTCGCTGCTGTAACTCACATGTGACGCTTGAATCTCGGCTTTGAGCTCACAAAATATTTCTGGTTTATCCAGTTACTCCTTAAAATCCCTTTTATTATTTGACTTAATTGCTCATATATATAGTATATGTATGGTCATTAGTTTGGTAGCAAAACGAAGCGCAGCACGATTCCTGAGAGGTGACAACACGATCGTAGTGTTTTACTGGTGGTAGGACCTCTTGTAAGTCCGCGCGGGTAGGTACCACCGCCCTGCCTATTTCGGCCATGAAGCAGTAATGCGTTTCGGTTTGAAGGGTGGGGCAGTCGTTGTAACTAAACTGAGACCTTACAGCTTATATCTCAAGGTGGGTGGCGCATTTACGTTGTAGATGTCTATGGGCTCCAGTAACCACTAAACACCAGGTGGGCTGTGAGCTCGTCCACACATCTAAGCAATAAAATAAAAAAAATATAGTCGAATTTCGACTACGGCGGGACCTCTAGTTATTATTAAATCAGAAATTACTATAATGATACATTACATACACGAAAGCTCGATTCACGCTGCCAACTTCCTTTCAACGGAATCGCATTAGCTTTGTAAAATATGCGGATTCCCTAAACTTTCCCATTGTGCCTTCATAGCTTCGAAGCTCGAACTTTTGAACAGTTAATCACTTAAGTTCTCGATAATGTCACACACATCCAAGTTGAAAGTAATATTATGATCTATTGTTAAAGTGTAATTATAAGATGGCTCACGTAACAGACTGTTATGTTCTGTTAGTTATTGAAATGGGAATCCTTGGTATTATTTTTATTAGTTTGGATTGACAGCTGAAGTCACGACCCGGCTATTACTACAGCTGCCGGATTCGCCAGAACAATAAAAGTACCGCCACCCTTAGGCCTTAAAAATGAAATAATTGTGTTATCTTTTGTGTTTTACTAGTGGTAGGACCTCTGGTGAGTTCGCACGGATAGGTACCACCACCCCGCCTATTTCTGCCGTGAAAGTCTTGCGTTTCGGTCTGAAGGGTGGGGCAGCCGTTGTAACTATACTGAGATCTTAGAACTTATATCTCAAGGTGGGTGGCGCATTTACGTTGTACATGTCTATGGGCTCCAGTAACCACTTAACACCAGGTGGGCTGTGAGCTCGTCCACCCATCTAAGCAATAAAAATATAAAAAAGTTACGAGAACAACAATTTAAATTTTAAACGATCTGGAGATCAAGTTTTACCATACACGACATCCGCCCTCAATGAACTTACTTTACTTACACGATTGCTTCAAAACGCTACCTGTAAGAGAGACTTAAAACTCGGTTTCGATGGCCCAGCAAGCAACATCGGCAAAGGAATTATACTTTCCCTTTAAGTATACATTTTCCTCTCGGAATGATTCGCCACATTAAACACGCGACTCACCTCGCGTCACGTTTCCAATCCAAATAGCGGTCTGATCAAAGCGCAGGGGAGTTTCTGATTAGAGGTTATCGAAGTGGAAAACCTAACTTTATTTCTTGTGGAATTCGTGCGTGAGAATTTTGTCTCTTTGAAACCATGATGTGAGTGATTCAAAGAGCTGTCTCTGAATGCTATAATAATAAATAATAATAATTATTATATAACTCTTTATTTGACACCACATGTAAGTACAGAGTAAGCATATAACACAAATAATAGACGGTGACATAAATTGGCTGCCTTATCGCAGAAAGCGATCTCTTCCAGGCAACCTTGCAGGGAGAGGAACAAGCAAACTAGCATGGACGGTGTTATATCTTAATAAAGTTACATAAAAATAAATACAATATAAGATAGACTTACATACGATTAAATACAAATAAATACTAAAAATATTCAATAGTATGCAATTATAATTAAACTTAATCATTACAAGTTACTATTTCCGACCTTATGAATGCTTTACAATTACAAAATGCTTTAGAATGATAAGAAAAATGCTAGACTAAGCCCTAAAATTAGTTTTAATTATGTCTGAACGTTTTTTTTTTACGCTGAAGTATCTCACTTTATGGATACCCGGCCAACAGGGGTCAGTGTCTGGTTATATCGGACTCCGCACCTCCGGTGAAAAAGAGGGAGAGGTCGCGCATCGGAGTCTTCGCCCTATCCCAATAGATCATTGAAAACTACGCCTTTAGAAAAACGTAATTTTCCTTTCTAAAGGCGCATCTTAAGTGAACACTAGACAAGCTTGCCCAAAATTTTTTATGTATTTATTGCTTAGATGGATGGACGAGCTCACAGCCCACCTGGTGTTAAGTGGTTACTGGAGCCCATACGACGTAAATGCACCACCCACCTTGAGATATAAGTTCTAAGGTCTCAGTATAGTTATAACGGCTGCCGCACCCTTCAGACCGAAACGCTTCACGGTAAAAATAGGCAGGGTGGTGATACCTAGCCGCGCGGACTCACAAAAGGTCCTACCACAAGTTTAACACCATATGCGGTAAGTAACACCATGTGCGCGTCATGGGCTCGCCTTCGCCGACTCCCACCCCGATATTACGTTGGGCGGAAACTGAATTATATCTGAATCTCGTTAGAATCGAATACAATAATACCATTCTAAAAGATTTTCAGGTATAAATCTTGCTTCATTCTAACCATAAATATAATTATGAAATTAATTTGAAAAATCGAGGTCAGAGTATACCAATAATAGCCTATAGCTTTTATTCAATCACCAATTAATTTCATTTAGGGTCGGCTTAAAAATATACGAGTATTATGATAATTTAGCAATGTTAAGGTAGTATTCCGATGTTGGCGACCAGGGCGACAGGCGACCGCGACTAGCGACCGCGACCCTGGTCGCCTGTCGCCTGACGACCAGTGGCATTCCGATGTCAGGGACTGCGACCGACGGCCAGTCTGCCCGCAGTTGTGTTCTAGTGCTCGGTACAATTAGGTCGGACAATTTGTCCGCAACTAGGAAAAGAGCTATACAGATGATACACACATTTTGTTTGCCTTGCTTTCGGAAACAAGACTTTTGCCAAATTTTTTTTTTATTGCTTAGATGTGTGGACGAGCTCACAGCCCACCTGGTGTTAAGTGGTTACTGGAGCCCATAGACATCTACAACGTAAATGCGCCACACACCTTGAGATATAGTTCTAAGGTCTCAGTATAGTTACAACGGCTGCCCCACCCTTCAAACCGATACGCATTACTGCTTCACGGCAGAAATAGGCGGGGCGGTGGTACCTACCCGTGCGGACTTACAAGAGGTCCTACCACCAGTTATTATGCAAATTATAATTTTGCGGGTTTTATTTTTATTGCACGATGTTATTCCTTCACCGTGGAAGGCAATCGTGAACAATTGTTAAGTACGTATTTCATTAGAAAAATTGGTACCCGCCTGCGGGATTCGAACACCGGTGCATCGCTCGATACGAATGCACCGGACGTCTTATCCTTTAGGCCACGACGACTTTTGAAATCCAACTTCCGACTTTCTTCCCAAATATTGTCTCGAATAACATTATCTCGATATGAGCGGAGTGTCGAATCTATTAATAAATTCGTCATCATGTGTGGAAAATGACGCCATTTTGACGTACAACGTGGCGGGTCGCGCGGCGACACTGCTCCAGTAGCAGTAGCGTCGCGCGACCATGGTCGCTTCCTAGCCACGCCTACAGGTTGCGCGACCGGGTCGCTTGCGTTGTTTAAGGTTCCATATAAATTCATACTAAGCAGTAAGACGTGCGACCCGGTCGCGGTCGCCTGTCGCAGTCGTCGGTCGCGGTCGCCAACATCGGAATGCTACCATAAGACACTCCATTGATTCTTATAGTACGAAAGAGAGCTGTGACGTGTTGTCGAGTCACGTGAGGAGGCGTCATTGTTTGGGATCATTTGGGGGGGGTCACATCTATATTTAGTATCTCTTTTTGAGAAAACACGTAGATCGGATATTTAAATCGGATCGCTGGTTTACTTACTATAAAATTATAATTGTTATAATAGCTTCATTGTAAAGTGATTGTGAAATGAATAGTTGTGGTTTTGAGTGAAATTCATGAACCTTTATCAGCGAATCCTACTGATCACGGATATGCCACTAACCTATCGCAGTGTAGTAGATAATGACTAGCACCTAAAATTTATGACAAACGAGTCTTCTAAAATGGAACATAAAGCCTCATTTTGCTCATAAAGTAATTAAATAATAACTCTATTTTGAAATGTCAAATTTTATTCGGTTAGATTCTAGATTCTAAGTTCTAAGGTCAATTAGATTTTCTAGCATATTCCTCTGTCGGCGATAAAGTCAAGCCCACATAAAAGCCCCTTTAAAGGTATGCTTGCAAAACCATTTTGACTATCGATTATTTTTAAATATGAAAGAACACGATAGCGCTTTTTTTTAAACTAGATCTCGCCTTAAACAGGCTGCTTTTGACGCTTAATAATAATAAACGTGAAAAAAGCTAACGACTGATCTATTCCAATTCAGTGATATAAAATACCTCGTTGAAAAATCACAGTACTTCGTCGCTGGCGAACACCAAACACCGGTATGCGATTGAAAATGTAACGGTCTTGTATTGTTTTTTTTTAATTCAAAAACTCCTGTCTGCGGATACATTGCGAAATTGCTTTTCCACGCGTTTACGTGTGAGGTTTACGTTCGCCATTGTTCCGACAATTGATGTTGTCAGGTTTGGTTTTGTAGTGGGAATAAGAATTAAGAGCGTTAAATACGTCACATACGATATAATATATATGGTTACATTATTTACGCTCATGCACTAGGGGCTCAACAATGTATATTTGCAAGAGCCCACATTTATACAGGAATAAAAAAAAAACTAGCTAAGTCAGCCAATTCCTGTATCACCAAAATATGCACTATTTACTAGCCTTTGTATATTTATTACCATAAATGAAATCTAATCAAAATTAATCTGTTCAAATGTAATATATTTTTATTTATACATATATATTTTTTAATGAAGTTGTAACTTTAACAAACTTACTTAGTTGTTGTTACTTAGTAACAATGTATTACTATTCTGGATTTCATAATTTTGTATAATATTTCATTGTCTTTTTAATCAATTAGTCTTTTTTTTTGTTTCACGATGTTGTCAACTATTGCACTGTCATTTGTATTTATGATTGAGGTGACATTTGTCATGTAATTCTTGTGAATTATTAGATATTTTATTTTGATGTTAATTACTTTGTTCATACAACTAATTAAATAAATAAATATGCGAAACCGTTGGGTCACTAGTGTGCAGTTTTGCAACTTTTGCAGCTAATTAAAAACTTCACCATCGCAAATACGCTGAAAACGTATCGAGACATTTTCCATTTTTCCTTCGGGACTTAAAAATGCATGGAAACTATCCCAGAAGCCATCCAATATCGAGCAGACGATTTATAAAAATGGCTGAAGCCAAGGGAATCTGCAATACTCACAATTTCGCCGACACACTCCGTTAACTACGGTCTGTGTTCGGTTATGTTTTAGGAGATCAAAAATCATTGCTGAATTTCGGAATTCAGCATTTTTTTTTGTTATTGCTAAGTATTGTAAGGTGTACAAAGTTTTTGCTTCACGTATTAATATAATATATAGATGCGTATCTTTGAAAAATAATATCGATAGCGAATACAGAGCATCACTATAAAAACCTCACTAAATCCCCTTAGTTCGCAACAATATTTTTATGTCACGTTAATTACGGGACCCACAGGAAGTGTGTGTCCGTTTTTGTACAATTTATCTGTTATACGAATCAAGTGCAGGGCGACCATCGTTTTCTTGTGTATACGGACTTTATCATATCGAGAGATGAAAGGTTATTTAAGCGACATTTTTGAAACTTTACAGGAGAGCCATTTAAAGTTTAAAACTTTGAAAAGAATCGTGAAAAAAAAACTTCTTCAGCTATTTATTTGAATGCTGTAAACATAATTGAAGTTTGATTAAAAACATCAAGTTTTTGGTGCTAATACGAGGGCTGCACTAAAAGTATCGGGAATGGAATGTCATATTAAAATCTTTTTAATTGAAAACTCATTGGTTTTAAAAATCGAATACCATTTATTTATTTAAAAAAAGATTCTCGGTCTTGTCACGAGGTTTTGTCAAACTTGTTTAGTCGTTGAGAAAATGGAATTGACTCGAGAAAATTCAAGAGCGATGATTTATTATGACTTTCGAAGTGGTTTAACACAAAAACAGTGTGTTGGCCGGATGATTTCTGCATTTGGTGATGAAGCCCCATCCAAAACCACAATTTATCGCTGGTTTGCTGAGTTTCAACGTGGACGTGTCAAGCTCAGTGATGATCCCCGTCAAGGTCGTCCAAAAACTGCAGTCACCCAAGATAACGTTGATGCTGTGCGTAAGCTGATTGAGGAAGATCGACATGTGACATACCGCGAAATTCAGGCAACTTCAATGCTCAATCCTCAAATGCTGTATACAACATTGTATCAGGTGACGAATCCTGGATATACGCGTACGAACCCGAAACAAAAAACCAGTCACGAGTTTGGGTGTTCGAAAATGAGTTAAAGCCAACAAAAATTGTTCATTCACGGAGTGTTGCAAAAAAAATGGTGGCCACCTTTGTCTCCAAAACCGGCCATGTTACGACTATTCCTTTTGAGGGACAAATAACAGTTAATGCAGAATGGTATGCTAGCATTTGTTTGCCACAGGTCGTTTCTCCGTAAAGAGAACTGCAACCGCCGCATCATCCTCCATCATGACAATGCGAGTTCTCACACCGCGCACAGAACAAAAGAGTTTTTAGAGCAAGAAAACATAGAATTATTAGACCATCCGCCGTACAGCCCCGACCTAAGCCCTAATGATTTCTATACTTTCCCTAAAATAAAGAATAAATTGCGTGGACAGAGATTTTCATCACCTGAAGAAGCTGTGGACGCCACTCCAAAATGGCCAAAACGGCCATTTTGGAGACCCCAACTTCCGAATGGAATGGTTGCTTCAATGATTGGTTCCATCGTATGGAAAAATGTGTCAAATTTCGCGGAGAATACTTCGAAAAGCAATAAATACATTTTTAAATACTAATGTTGTGTCACTTCGTTAATTCCCGAAATTTTCAGTGCCGCCTATGTACCAAATAAAATGGACCTTTAATTACAGTGTGGTCAAATTTAAGAACAGTTGAAGGTGTGTGTCTGGTTTTTTTTGTCCGCTTTTTGTTTTTAAAGAGCGGACAGTTAGCGTGGTATGGACATGTGATGCGTAGAGAAGACGCATGTGACTAGGCGATGTACCTATAGAAATGGTAGTGCAAGGTAGAGGGGGAAGAGGTCGACCGAAGAAGACATAGATGGAGTATGTGAATGACGATATGAGAGAGAGAGAGGAGTGTTGAGTGATAGACGAGAATGGAATAGAAAAATTCGCTGTGCCCACCCCACCTAGTGGGATGAGTTGGAGAAAAGAAAAAGAGGTATTTTTGTCTTACGTCACAACGTTGACATTATCAAACCCTTATGCTTATATTGGTCTATAGAAACCAAACCACAATACTTCGTGATCTAATGTCGTAAACATCTTCTCTCAAGGTGTTATTCGATTTGTGATGGCCATCAGGTCCAATAATCAGTATTGTTTTTTTTTTTTTTTTCTGAGGTCAGTGTTGATAGGGCATCTTGTGAGTCCGAACGGGTAGGTACCACCACCCCGCCTATTTCTGCCGTGAAGCAGTAATGCGCCTCGGCTTGAAGGGTGGGGCAGCCGTTGTAAATATACTGAGACCTTAGAACTTATATCTCAAGTTTGGTGGCGCATTTACGTAGTAAATTTCTATGGGCTCCAGTAACCACTGGTGGGCTGTGAGCTCGTCCACCCATCCAAGAAATAAATAAAAAAAATTCAAATTTGAAAACGTCTCGGCAAACTCAGTTGGCATTATGATATTATTTATTCAGAGTCGTTCTGCCGGTGCCGGTTCTAAGATCAATCAATGTGCTCTTGAAATAAAAATATACTCGCACAGTTTTAACACGTTACAGTTTTTGTGGTCACGGACGACCACGACCACGTCGACCACGAAAACTGTAACGAATTCGAAACGTCAGAAACAATATAATGATAAACCAAAAGAAAAACACGCGAGCTTAAACCGTAAAAGTAGTTTTAATTATGTCTCCGACTCGCGGAAACCGAAGAATATTTTCTTGCAAACGAACGAACCCGAAATAAAATCGAACTAGATCATTTTTTTTTGATAACGCCATAACTAGCGTTGTGTCTTTAAAGCGGCTAGTTGCCCTCAATTAAAACAAAATAGTATTATTATTCGCCAATAGATGTCGGGAAGAGTTGATTATTGAGATCACGAATAAAACAGCACTTTCTGAAAATAAATCGTAGCTAGATCGATTTATCGCCCCCGAAATCCCCTGTTGTCGTTGGAGCCGTTGGAATCATTGGAACAGTTTTCGAGTTTCAGATTATATATATATATTAATATACAAGAATTGCTAGTTCAAAGGTATAAGATAAGATTATGCAAGTAAGTAAATGTTCTAATTAAATTCGTGCAATAAATAATTGTTCTAACAATTATTTTCGTACAATTATTACGGGACTCAGCTGTTCCGAACGACCTTTGACCTTGCCCAGCCAATTATATCCCTGATTAAAGAAGATTTTGGTTACGTCTAGAACAACCGGAATCTGTTCTCTCTTGGAATTATTTACCAATCCTACATAAAATTGCTTCGATAAATGGCAATATGTAATTACTGGACGCATTGTGTTTTTCATTTAATCTCGCATTTATTAATTTTCATTGCATGATATCCGATTATAATTATGAATGTATAGAAGGTGTTACAAAACAATACGTAAAGCTGAAATGAGATTAAATGGGGCCTTATAAAGAGTCCATTCACAATATTTAAGAACCGTAGTAATGCTGTATAAGCAGACCCCAAAAAAATTTAAAAAGATTATTATGTTCACTGATGTGCAAACTCTTATTTCAGTAAAATTAAAGAGTAAACTACGCAGAATGCTACCTACATTTCTACCTAATTCGCGGAACGATAAAAAATTTGACAATTACGACAAGTGCTTGAGTATAATGACGTCCTTGCATTGAGGTAGCAAACATTTATGAATGAAAAATAGAAAAACTATTAAAGTTGACAATTATTAGGTAAAAAATAGGTACGTAGGCCTTTCTGTTAAACAATCTGGTTCCCTGACATGACAGCTTACTAGGGTTGACTAAGCTTTTGGCTTTGATAATTAATGATATTTTACGGGGTATTTCGTAACACGTTGTATACTTATGAGTATAAAACTATGACAACTGACTGTTACGAATGCTAGACTTGATAATGGAACTTCTTCATTTGACGATAAGTCACTAGAGGAGCTCATAGGGCTTTGTTCTAAATTTGCTAATATTTTAGTGATGAGAGAGGGTATTTTATCAACACGCGGGTAGGCCTCTTAAAGCACTTCTTCTCTGTTAGTTTTTAAGGGTGGGAAAACTGTAATTTTGAAACAAAGTCACATTCATTTGTTACAATACATAGTTATCCTCACCAAGAATGTTTTTTTTTTATTGCCTAGATATGTGGACGAGCTCACAGGCCACCTGGTGTTAAGTGGTTACTGGAACCCATAGACATCTACAACGTAAATGCGCCACACACCTTGAGATATAAGTTCTAAGGTCTCAGTATAGTTACAACGGCTGCCCCACCCTTCAAACCGAAACGCATCACTGCTTCACGGCAGAAATAGGCGGGGCGGTGGTACCTACCCGTGCGGACTCACAAGAGGTCCTACCACCAGTAATTAGGCAAATTATAATTTTGCGGGTTTGATTTTTATTACACGATGCTATTCCTTCACCGTGGAAGTCAATCGTGAACAATTGTTAAGTACGTATTTCATTAGAAAAATTGGTACCCGCCTGCGGGATTCGAACACCGTTGCATCGCTATATACGAATGCACCGGACGTCTTATCCTTTAGGCCACGACGACTTAAAATGAATGAATGAATGAATGAATGAATGAATGAATGAATGTTTCGTAACTGTGAGACGCCTAACAGGCTTTCTGTGCGATAATTATATTATTCGTGACTTAAGTTGCAAGAGTGCGAGAGCTGGGTAAGAACTTAAACACCTTACGGTGAACGATAAAGGACAGAAAGGACAGTTCTTCTAGCGAAGACGTATCATTATTCGATGGATCGAGGGTTCAAATGTTGTTGCTCGGAATTTTTATGTTTTATGTAAAAGAACCCAGTAATTAATATTGCACGTGGACCCTTGGAAAGAGATAATTGGTAAATTTCGGCTTTGTAGAACGTTATTTCAGTGGCGCGAAATACAAATGGTCCGTTATATATTTTTTTATGTTTGAGAGATTACTGGCGGCCCGGAGGCCTTTCCAGTTTTACCAGAGCCGGTGGGCGAGCAAGGGCTCAGCCAGGAGGGGTGGGAATTGCTAACAGCCACCCGAGCGCCTCCAAAGAAGACCTAACAACTCAAGAGTGTTCGCGAATGAATCTACTACCGGATCGCAATCACGAGCCACTGAGAAGATCCGGCGAAAAACTCAGCGGGCTGATGTTTAGGTTAGGTTGCACGTCGAACTCTTTGCCGAGTCCGACGAGTACCTACTCCTAGTGTTAGAGCTAAATGTGTCTAATGCAAGGGTTATTGGATCTGATGGATCCGTAAGGACGTGATCCGGTATCTATTGGGACCGCACAGTGCTAAACTTGAACACCTGACAAACATCACGACAGGGACAGCGCTCTACAATGCCGAAATTATCCGATTGTCTCTTTCCAAATGTCGATATGAAAGGTTTATCACTGGGCATTGTGGCTTTTGTTGAAAACTAGCGACCCACCCTCGCTTCGCTTTGGAAACTGTAATTTATTATTGATTTGTCCACTATTTAATGGATGTTATTATACATAAATAAATAAATAAATACATATAAACCTTCCTCTTCAATCACTCCTATTAAAAAAAACCGCATCAAAATCCGTTGCGTAGTTTTAAAGATTTAAGCATACACAGGGACAGACAGATATAGGGACAGAGAAAGTGACTTTGTTTTATACTATGTAGTAATTTTCAACGGGATTCAGGTTTTTGTCCAGTTCTATTGTATAATAAATACCGCTAAAAATACAAGGACAAACAATATCCTCAGTGAGAAGTGTGGTCACACTAGAAAAACCGAGTTGTTCTCATATAATAAAATAATAACAGTCCAAAAGTGGGATTTGAAGGTAGGCAATAATCAACGATTATTATTTGAAGATACATTTGAATCATGGATACCCCATTCCGAAGTGTCACAAAGGAGAAATTTCGCTTAGAAGTTGTGATAAACTGCCTCAAAGCAGGAAGTTCCGCTACTGATTAGCACAGAAAAGAATTTTCTCGTACATTGCTCGGGGAGTTATGTTCCGACCTTATTTGTGTTATAACATTTTTGCTTTACTTATATATTAGTACGTTAGTATGTTTGTGATAAACTTATTACTTTTTTTTTATGCACATTTATTTTAACTAGTGGTTCCAAGCAGTAGTCGAAATTCGACTATAATTAATTGGAATTGTAAGTTTGTACACTATTATGATTCTATTTTATACTTCTTTAATAACAAATTTCGCCAAGGCTATACTATAAAAAAATATTAATAAAGACAAACAATATTTAATCTATTCTCAATTTGACCACAGACGTCAAGAACAAAAGTTTGACAATAAATAAATAGTATGCATGCGTGTGTTTGTCAAATACATGGTAGTGTGTGTAATGTGTTCTTTATTGAATTAATGTATATTTTATGCATTATTTAAAAAATATATTAGCATTGTGCACTTCTTCTCTATATTCTCTATAAGTGTGGAAAATTTCATACTCCTCCGTCCATGCAATTTTCGTAAAAAGGGATACAAAGTTTTTGCTTCACGTATTAATATATAGATACGCTTTTATTAGCTTCAGACGTATGTATGTTTGTAACGGAATCTTTGAACATGATTTTGACCCCCTTCAAAACGTCTGATTAACTCGAAATTTGGTATACTTATTAAGGACCGATGACAATTCAACATTTAAAAAATAAAATTGAAAATATTTAAATTTTACTAAAAAATGAAAAATAAATGATAATTTAAAAAAACTAACAAAATACGCTTTTATATTCATGAAAATCATTTTTTCTTACACTATTTTTAATTCAAGTTTATTAAAATTTGTTTTCTATTTTTTAGTTGGATTTTTTATAAAAGCGTATTTGGTTAGGTTTTTTAAACTATTATTTATTTAAGCATAACATTGACACAAACGTGGGAAGATTGGTATTTTTTGTTTATAATTTTTATGTTATTTTTAAAGTTTTTGGTTTGTTCACACTAACCACACTAGGTTTATTTAAAAAAGATGAATGTCAATGTCAGTTATTAGTTGTCATACACGAGGCGTCGAAATAAAGATTTTGGCGTTAAAATCCATTGGTTTTCGCCCGACAATCCCACATAAATATTCCCTTTGAAATTCAAATACTTTTTTATATAAATTAATGTAGAAAATTCTAGCCCTTGGGCTAGAATTCTATTAGAATTAGAATTTTCTACTTCGGGCGAAAAGTACTTAATCTATATTCTTTTCGGTACGCCTAACAACATCTATACATCATTGTTTTATAATTTCGAAGATATCTACATCATAAATGCTATTAGTTAAAAGGCCCTTATCTCCATGAGCTCCTAATATTATGTCGTTATTATAAACGCCATTCAGTGAAATTCAAAGACTGACTAGAAAGAGGGTGGACATTTTTATGTGCTTCTAACACCCTACCCAGTCTTCGGTCTATATGTGACCATGGCTTACAACAACACCGAATTGTCGGGAACTCGTAATAAGAACCCTGTACATAATAGTGTTTATAGGAGTATGCAAAATCTCAGTACGATCAATTAAGTACTTAAATCTTGAATAAGTAACAAAGAAAATGACTTTGACATTATAAAACCTATATGGATTATACTTGTGTAATAAACATAGTTATGGTAATGTACCTATTGAAGATTTACAATGAGTGGGCGTAACGCTAATAAAGATTTCTTAACCACAACTTCAGAACGTAAATAGTTATTTTAAGCATTAATATAACCAGCCATAACAATGGCAAAGATAATCACGACAGCTTTAACTAATTAATTTTTAAATCGGTTCAGAAATGTCTGGTTATTTATTATACCAGACACTATCACCTTGACGACCTCTTAATTATAGTAATCCGTAAATTTACCAGTATCAATAGTATCACGTCTTCCTTTACCTGAATTACCTTCTCCCCTCCAAACAGTTTCAGCTTTATCCCTAATTTTTGTTGTTATATTAATTGGTGGTATTACATATGTAACTAGTAGTTTAGTCGACATTTTAGCTCTCTACCATAAAATCAGATTTATATCCTGTGATTTCTTATTAATAGACAGACAGAAAGAAATTCTTCCATAATACCATCAGTAAAATTAGGGATATGGGCCAGAAAGTGTTTGGAAGGTAATTGAAGTAAAGGAAGATAAGAGATTGCTCATACTGATAAATCAAGAGAATACAGTAGATACGCCCTAGATGATAAATAGCCAATCTATTATCATTGTTGGAACGTCTGACCTTTGATAAATCTAACGAATGTAATACATTAGTCTAGACATGTTCCCAATATGAAACTAGTTCATTTATTATACTATCGATGCTGCTATAGCGATCCAATGGAAACTCATGACAAATAGATTTATCTTAAATATTCTCGAAATCCTTGTTATAGAGTATTCAAAGTGATAGTTGAATTGTTCGCTGGTAGATAAGCAAGCAATTATTAATCTTATTTACTATGTTAGTGGAACCCACTGAAATTTTCCCAAAACAACGATGTATCATCGTTAAATAAAGATTAGAAGAGAATTGTTTTCCTTAGCTATTGATAGTACAGCCTTATAACTTAAATAGGCCAATACAAGAAAGGTGAAGGCTATCATAGCTTATAGTCAAACCTTTCGTTTAGTTATTCAATACATTGCTTCCAATGTATTTATTTATTTTTATTTACCTTATTTACTTATTTATTTACATTCATTAACATTTCATATAGTATACCAGAATTAAATAAAAACAATAAGTACAATCTCGGAATAAAACAAAAGCAATAATAAAAATAAAACAAAAAAATCAAATAATGACAATAATAATAAAACAAAAATGATAGAGTAATATTGAATTGGTGCGGAACAAAATGAAACTTAATTTTTTTTTAAACTGATTACGGAATGGGTTTGAATGAGATGAGTTGAAATATTTATTTATTTGTTTATTCAACTTCATGCACAGAGGTACAATGGTCGACTTAATGCCTGAGGCATTCTCTACCGGTCAACCAAGGGTGGTGTATGGAGTCCTGTGATAGGTGCATTACTTTTTGCGAAAATAAGAAAATCCACAATAATATTATAATAAACATATACAAACAGAATCACATACGACAACGTACACAATATTATATCAAATTATCTGAAATAATGTCTTAGTAACATAGTAGGAATTTATTGAAAATTTAATGGCATTTTTAAAGAGCCTAGGATGTCCTGCGATTCCCTTTTATTTTTCCACACTCATGGGCTTTCATAAATGGTGAACCAGTAGTAAGCCACAAAAAATATATTCACATACATTAACACATCGTACCCCGGCCAAAAAGTCCACTACAACATTAGCCATACAGATTATACCTCTTAAATACTTTATGGATATCCACAGAGTATATAAAAGGCATTAGGGTGTTTAAATTAATGCTAATGATGGCAATATCTGAAGATAAACTTAACTTAAGAATATCGCAAGATTCTTCTTCAAAAATGTTATTTTTTATTTGAAAATAATTTAAATGATGCTACTACAGCTATGTCTCAAAAGTTAGAAGTCGTCGTGGCCTAACGGATAAGACGTCCGATGCATTCGTGCTGAGCGATGCACCGGTGTTCGAATCTCAAGCGGGTACCAATTTTTCTGATGAAATACGTACTCAACGAATGTTCACGATTGACTTCCACGGTGAAGGAATAACATCGTGTAATAAAAATCAAACCCGCAAAATTATAATTTGCGTAATTACTGGTGGTAGGACCTCTTGTGAGTCCGCGCGGGTGGGTACCACCGCCCTGCCTATTTCTGCCGTGAAGCAGTAATGCGTTTCGGTTTGAAGGGTGGGGTAGCCGTTGTAACTAAAACATGAGACCTTAGAACTTATATCTCAAGGTGGCGCATTTATGTTGTAGATGTCCATGGGCTCCAGTAACCACTTAACACCAGGTGGGCTGTAAGTTCGTCCACTCATCTAAGCAGAAAAAAAAAGAAAAGTTCGTTTAGATGATGTCTTCTACGTAACACTTGAGATTAGGTTAAATATTTTAATCCTGCGAGAATATTGTACCGCGCTTTCCGAGAAGTACCATTTAAATTGAACAACAAATCCATCAATCAATATACAGCAACCAGTACCCTAAATGCAAATACTCGTTCAATTTGCCAAAATTTAATTTCCTCGCCAGCAGTCATTGTAAACTCCAGTAATTCTGAAACACTCATATCATTTTGGACTCTATTGCTTTGGGGATAAATAGGAAAATCGCTTGCGTTAATCTTGTACGCATTAAATTTTCTGATCATTGTTTTACGTATCAAAGTTTTCCAGGTCAACGTACACGTGACCCCGTGATTTTTTACGGTTTTTGTTTATTTTGTTACCTTCCGATTCTTTTTCACGGATAATTCGCTCCGTCGATAAATTCAAGTGGTGTTTTTTTTTTAAATCGCTTAATGGTTTCCCAAACTTTTTTGAAGGTCATTGCTTTACAAAAATATAATTTGTAACCTTAAAAAAATCGAAATCACGAATTAAGAGTTTAAAGTTAATCATACTCTAATGTAATAATATTATGCTCTCGGTGAAAAAATCATAAAGACATAAATAATAAAATAATCAAATTTGCAAAAGTTATGATATATGTATGCCTAATCACTGTTAGTGCTTTGTGGACTTGGGGGGATAGATACCACCATCCTGCCGTGACAGAAGTCATGTGACCCGTTTTAAAGGGAGTCACAGTGATCAAACAATACCGTTGAAAATTCAACCTTACGTCTCAAGTTAGGTGACATTATTCGCGTTGTAAAGCCCTATCTCTTTCTACCCACTTAAGCAACCTATACGCTATCTCTGTAGACGCACTGTGGATGAACGCAGTGGCTCCAGGTAGTATGGATGAACTCTACTCCGGTGGCGGGCGGTGCGATGTTAAAAACGAGATGATGGAATCATCTCAAACAATTCCACAGAGCACCTCCCATGGAACATACCGTACAAAATACGGAGAGAAGCGAAGTCTCTTCGCAGACGATAGTGTCCTCTTTCCTTTGTAGCAAAATTTTCAAGATTATGCACTGAAAACTGTTTTAAAAGGATGGTGAAGGAACACTACTTATCTGCTTAGTGTTGTTTGTTTGCATCATTATCATTTATCATTTCCATACTGTTGATTTATTATGTGTTTGTAAGTATATTAGTAGTAGGTAAATTAGTTAGTTATATATTTCATATTATATATAAAGGGTATGTATGTCGGCGCGTGTTTTTATAAATCATTAGTTCATGACTAATAAAGATGGGACAACAAACAACACGAGCAAGCATGTCAGCGCGTGTTTTTATAAACCATTAGTTCATGACTAATAAAGATGGGACGACAAACAACAGGTGCAAGCATTCATCGAAAACAACACGTGCAAGATAAAAGTCGTAAACAACATCGTCCCACCACGATACCTTGCTATAAAAACGCTCCGTTGTTGTCTCTCGAGCTCAGAAGCGAGCGAGTCGCCGTGTCAGACAGAACGCTCCTGCGTAATATACGCTCTGAGTTAACATTTCTGGTTTTATTGACTTACGAAGACCACCCGCTTACCATGTCGCTACCCGAAAGTGGAAATACTCCAACATGTATCTGTTTATTTTATAAAATAATGTATAGTACACCGGAACAATCCTGCTATATTATTATATTTTCCAGAATTAGGCGGTTGTCTGCAAGAGATAGCTTTTAGCGATAAGACCGCCTATTGTACAAATGTATCTACTTCTTGACTGTTTTTTGAATGAAAATTGTGTTTTGGTGTGCAATAAAATGTATTCTTTCTCTCTCTCTCTCTCTCTCTCTCTCTCTAAGAAATTGCATACGACAAACACGTTAACTCATTATGAGGTACTTATACAGTACATAAATTTATAAACCGGTATAGAATAATGAATACGATAAAATCGTTACGTATAAATAAACGCAGGAATAAAAAAAATGTTACGCGTAAAGAATATGTAATAGAAAACAGATGCGAACAATCCAAAACGTGATACCGCATAAAATATGCCTCGCCTATTGCATTAAAGTAATATCAGACTCGAGGACGCACTAAGGCTTATTAGTTGCCTTTTTTCCTTATATTTATCTTAACTGTTCGCATTGGACAACCTTTGCAATACAAAATTAGATAATTCGTACTACATTAATGTCGTCACCAATCTTGGGACCCGTGGTTCGCCCATGACTACCTAGAACCACTGCTATCATCCACAGTGCGGTTCCAGAGATATTTTCGGCCACGTACTGTCCGGCTCTGAAATGTAATCCCCTCTATGGTGTTTCCCGGGCGATTTTTTTTCCTACCTAAGCTGATGGTCTAGAGCAGCCTTTCCCAAAGTGGGCGATAACGCCCCCTTGTGGGCTCTGCAGGCTTAATGGGGGGCGGTAATAGACCCAAAAAAATAGGGGCGTTGTGTAGAGGCTTGGGAGGCGAGTTGTAATTTCATCTAGGAGGACTCTTAGACACCGACTGAGCTCTCGCTATAGTTTTTTTTAAGTTAGTATAAAAAATGGGGGCGCTAAAAAATAATTTATTCTCAAAGTGGGCAGTAGACAAAATAAGTTTGGGAAGCACTGGTCTAGAGAGACCCTGTCACCGCTACCGGGCTAGTAGGTGAGCTCACGGGGCTCAAACCTGACAATGTTGCTAGCACGAACCCTAGCAAGAGCCGTGCCTAGCAGAAACTACCACCGGATCGGAAACGCGACCCATTGAGAAGATCCGGCGAGAAACTCAGTGGGCTGTGTCTGAGGGTCAATTTATCCGCCGAACCGCAAGCGACGGGTTGAACGAGAACGATGACCGGTGCGTGAGGTACCTAGAAGCACCGTTAGTGGATCAGGAGGATCCGAGATGACATATTTGGCAACGTCGACTGTTTACCATTTGGTCCGCAGGATCGGCTATGTAGTTACCAGCGGCCACGGTGAGAGGGTTCTCGTGTCGTGCCGCTTTATCGAAGTGAACCCGAGCGCTATGACACGTCCTTAGCGGTAGGCAGCGGCTTGACTCTGTCCCTGGCATTGCTGACCATCATAGGCGACGGTCGCCAGGTGGGCTGCATGCTTGGCAATAAAAATAAAAAAGGTCCAAGCCTTAACGTTTGTATAACGGCTCTCCCGTCCTTCAAACTAGAACCATCAGGTACGGTAGTACATGCCAGTGTAGGCTTATAATTCCCATAGACACAGCTCACTGAGTTTCTCGCCGGATTTTCTCAGTAGGTCGCGATTCCGATCCAGTGGTAGATTGTGCGAAGCATTGCTCTTGATAAGGCTCGTGTTAGCCAATTCTCTCAGGTAGAGCCCGTAAGCTCACCTACCCATCCAGGCGTGGCTGGAATAGCCTCTTAGGCTACCAGCGAATAGGTAGGCAAAAAAGCTCCTACTACCAAAAAGTAGGCAATCGTAGTCCGCTAGTATAATAGTCGGAGGAGTAGTATTTTATGACATTCACGAGAAGAGATGGGTTAGTACTATTCTAGTTCGACACTATCATACCATGGATAGATAGTGGTATTGATATCGTTTCATTTTCACTGTTGATGCTCTTCAGCTTCCAATACTAAATTTTAGGGCTTCGTGTTTTCAAGCAAAAGTAGAATCGTTTTAAAATAATAATAATACAATAAATTCTTACAAATTTTAAGTTGTCTAACCTTTTTAATATTTTTATCATTTTATTTAACGCGTATAGAAACTTTACAGTTCTGGACCCACGCCTCAGTTTGTAAATAGGAACACAGATGATGTGTTAGATCAAAGCAGTTTTTTTTTTCAAGAATCATATACATCGATACCGTTGATAATAGCTTAGAAGATTTTTGTAATCAAAACTCTGATATAATTGTTGGGCTTCACGATCGGACCCCCGGGGACGTTCCCCTGATACATCCCTGGAAGACTAAACGAACGCCACGATTTACCAAATAGTATCCCGTTTACGCAAACAAACCATAAATTTTGAGATTTAAAAAGCTTTTATCTCTTTGTTTGGCAACAGAATCGTTGAATGCGAAATAGCCGTTCGTTGTTAAAGTTCGATCCTTCGTTGTTTTTGTGTTATAAATATATAAAAAAACACGTGTGGCACTCGGGAACTGCCGCGGTAAAGCTATTGCATAGCATTTTTTATCAAGTTGTGCAATTATAATGATACAATGATAATTTAATATTAAAACAATAATAAAACAAGATCACGCTATATTAAACATTAATAAAAGCAAAACATTAACTCCCCTTCACACTCATAAGCTAGACCGCGCAAGAGGGAGATGGGCAGAATTTTCATGATACGCATGCAGTGTGACGTCACGCCACGCGCTTATTCACAAACACTACACAAGCGCAACGTGTGAATGTGTTGAACGCGAGCTACGTAGTAAGCGTAGTGGGGGTGTCAGATTATTTTCGTTACGGAATTTCTTGATTCAGTCGCCGCGGTCAAAGCCTGCGATAAAATCTATGCAATAGCTTAATAACTACGGAACAATAGATTATGTTTGTTTTTTTTTTTTTTTTTTTTATGGTTGAAAGTTTACTGGTGGCCCGAAGGCCTTTCCAGTTTCACCAGGACAGGTGGACGAGCAAAGGCTCAGCCAAGAGGGGTGGGATTTGCTAACAACTGCCCGAGCGCCTCCGAAGGAGACCTAACAACTCAAGAGCAATTGTTTCGCGAATGAATCTACTACCGGATCGGAAGCGCGACCCGCTGAGAAGATCCGGCGAGAAACTCAGCGGGCTGATGCATGGGTTAGGTTGCACGTCGACCTCTTTGTCGAGTTCGACGAGTACGGTTACCGGAGTCCCTAAGCCTGCCCCTAGTATTAGAGCTGAAGGCATTTAATGCAAAGGTTATTGGATCTGATGGATCCGTAAGGACGTGTCTAGGGCGTCGACGGTGACTGGCTCCTGCATGATCAGGATTCGGGGAGTAGTCAGCGGCGGCAACGATAAGGCGATTATCATGACGCATAGCCTTATCGAAGTATCGTTCCGACGCTGATTTCATGTATTTCCGAATTGATTCGAGGCCCAGGTCGTCGTGTAGGTCAACGTTCCTCACGAACCACGGAGCCCCGACAGCTAACCTGCAAAAGCGGGATTGTAGGGATTGGAGGGTGTCTATGTGTGTGCGGGCCGCGTGAGCGAACACCACACTCGCGTAAGTCATGACGGGCCTTATGCAAGTTTTGTAAAGTGTCACCTTGTTCCGAAGGGACATTTTACTCCGCTTACAGATCATGGGGTAGAGTCTACCGAGAATAAACGCGGCACGGTCACGGACTGATTTTATATGCGGGCGGAATGTCATCGATGCATCCAGGGTAACGCCCAGGTACTTGACCTTCCTGGCCCAGGGTATGGATTGACTAAAGAGAGTAATCGGGGGTGTGAGATTCCTCCTCCTAATGCGGGAGGAAATCCGTGTGGAGCTTCCCCTCTGAAATAGCACCGCAGTACTTTTCGCTGGGTTGATGTCTATGCGCCATTTTCGGAACCACTGTCCTAGGGCTTTGGCTGCGCTCTGAAGCTTCTTCGCGATTAGGGACTTATTTCTACTAGAATAGTAAACAGTCGTGTCGTCGGCGAATAAAGCTAAATGGGTCGGCGGCGACCGGGGAATATCGTTGACGAATAAGCTAAATAGGAGGGGTGAGAGGACAGAGCCTTGCGGGACTCCAGCTGTGAGAGGTCGTGGGGAGGAGCGGGTTCCCTCGACTCGATATCGAAAAGAGCGGTTCGACAAGAAGTCCCGTATGATGAGCACGAGACTATCCGGCACGCCCATGTTGAATAGTTTGAAAATCAAACCATTGTGCCAGACTTTGTCGAACGCTTTTGCGACGTCGAAGAAGAGAGCTCCCGTGTATAACGGTTTTGGTCGATTAAGCCCCACAAGAATGTGCTCCGTGAGGCGGTGCACCTGTTGAACGCATGAGTGATTTGTACGGAATCCGAATTGTTCATCGATAAGAATGCCCTTGGATGAGACGAAGTCTCTGAGGCGTTTGTAGAGCAGACGCTCATACAGTTTGCCTAGAGACATGAGGAGGCTAATCGGGCGGTAGCTCGTCGGATGATTTTTTGGTTTACCGGGTTTATGTATGCCGATAACGTCCGCTTCTTTCCACACCGCGGGAAAGATACAGTTCGCCATAGCGGCATTGAAAATAGATGCCAACATCACGATGAGTTGGACGGGTAGAAGTTTAATAACGCGGTTAGATATACCGTCGGAACCGGGAGCCTTGCGAGGACGTAGGTCTTTGATCAAGTCTTTAACTTCTATCGGGGTGACGGGTGGTAACGCATCCGATGGTGGCAAGGAGGCTCTGCGTTCTACCTCACTGTCTACTAATTCTACATGAACAGGGTCCACGGATTGAGTGCTGGGCGTGCACTGGGTTTGCAATGTATCGGCCAGCAGCTCTGCTTTTTCGTCATCATCGAACGCCGCGAGTCGGCCTGAGGGGCCTACGAGGGGGGGCATAGTTACTACCGTATCCGATTTGAGAGTACGAGCTAAGCGGTAGTAAGACCTTTGGGAGGGCGCGAGTCCTTCTAAGAAATCAGACCATCTGGCATCTCGGACTTCGGCGATGCGAGACTTTACGTCGCGTTGTAGGGCACGCATTCGAATACGATTTTCCGCGGTAGGATACCTGTCGTAGGCGCGTATCGAGGCGTTCTTAGCTCTAAGGAGTTCCCTAATATCGTCGGACAATATTATGTTTGTGCGCGACCAAGTGGACTATCAATAATTGAAATTAAAGAAGACTATCGCGTGGTGTATAAATTGTGTAATAGCCCTTTCAGACAAGACAAGATTATTTGTGAAATTCAGTAGGAAACGATGCTATAAAACAGTTGAAAATATTAATTTTAAGTTCTATTCAAAGTATAAAGAAAATAATTATTCAGGTATACATTTTTATTATGATTTTTTTATTAATAAAAATTATAAAAAAAACTACTTTACAAAGTTATCAACTTTATTTTATTCACAATGTTTATAAAAAATATATAATAATAATATACAAAGACAAGAGCTATTTATATGAATAATAATAATAACCGTCATCACGTAGACTATACATTAGACACTGTATAGCCATCATACTAAGACTATACATAAATAATAAAAATCTTACGTTACGGACGTTTTTTCCCAGTTAGGGTACCCCTCCACATCGTCCGATAAGGAACTTCGTTCCAAAAATCACAAAACGTACTCAGTTCTTAAGTTTTTTCTTAGTTCTTTGTCACGCTCATAGATTGGTACCACTATTTCTGCAGCACAGGATCCATTAAAAGCAATCGCTATACCAAACAAACAATAATATCTTTGACTTCAGTTTCCAAAGAGGTATGTAGTACATAATTATATTCCCGGTAAAAACTAGTACCGTAATATGAGCAAGCGGCATTAAAAAAAAATAAAGTCATCGTGGCCTAAAGGATAAGACGTCCGGTGCATTCGTATCGAGCGATGCACTGGTGTTCGAATCCCGCTGGCGGGTACCAATTTTTCTAATGAAATACGTACTCAATAAATTTTCACGATTGACTTCCACGGTGAAGGAATAACATCGTGCAATAAAAATCAAACCCGCAAAATTATAATTTGCGTAATTACTGGTGGTAGGACCTCTTGTGAGTCCGCACGGGTAGGTACCACCGCCCTGCCTATTTCTACCGTGAAGCAGTAATGCGTTTCGGTTTGAAGGGTGGGGCAGCCGTTGTGACTATACTGAGACCTTAGAACTATATCTCTAGGTGTGTGGCGCATTTACGTTGTAGGTAGGTAACCACTTAACACCAGGTGGGCTGTGAGCTCGTCCACACATCTGAGCAATAAAAAAAAAAAAAAAAAAAAAAAAAAAAAAAAAAAAAAAAAAAAAAAAAAAAAAAAAAAGCGTGCGTCTTCGGATGCCAGACAAAACTATTTAAGTTATACTTAAGTTGAACTACCTATTTATTGTTGAATTTGCTTAGCTTGAGAAACGCTTTGGTTATTACTTAAATTTTATGTGTATATTATTAAGATAATGTAAGGAAAATTGTAACATAACTTGAAAAAGATATATAAATAGTTAGGAGCTACATACATTGACTCAGTACCACTGCCGTATGTGTGAGAGAAAGAGAAGCCAAACAGACTGACGCCGTAACGAAGCAGTTTACCGTCCCATAAGAAGTTATCACTTCAAAAGCAATAATTATCTTTGGCAATTTATAACTGCCAATTTTTTTATTTGCGCAAAGTCAAATAATACTCTGTAATAATAATTTTAAAAATATTATCAAGTAATCTTTTCGTTAAACCAAAACAGAACGTAGCTGTTTAAAATTCCACAATCAGCTTGTAGTAATTAAATTGGTGCATGAATTCTGAATCTGACAATTAATTTAATTCAATCGCCCCAAACTCTTTTAGGATTCTGTTGACGTCCGACAAAATGAATTAACGAAATCGCAGTTTCAATTTGTTTTCAGTTTCCAACAAAAAAAAGTACTAGGCAATAATAAGTTGTAGAAAGTATTAAGTGGCAGATTTGAAGAGCGAAAAGCTACGTTGAATGTGACGTCATTTAACTTTACGGCCTAACTTCTAACGAGGTGTCATAAAGTGGGCATTTACTCACCTCGGTTAGGTAAGCAAGGTAAAATGTACCGAACGATATCGTAAAATCTTATGATGTAACTCCTGCTGTTTTTGATGCCCTGGTACATTTGTGAGATGAAGCGAAATGGTGCTTTCAAGATGTTTCGGGCGGCGATCGCGAAGAGACAGATTTTGTTTCACATTTTTTAAATTAAAATGCACTTTTATAGGTTACAGTGGTATTTTAGAACACTAGTTCTTAGCTACTGTATATTTAGGAAAGAATTTCAATGGTTTTCTTTTTTAAAGTACGTCATTTAGAAAAGTTTTTTTGAAGTTAAATTACATTTTATAAGTGATGATTTTAATCTATGGTATGGACATGTGATGAGACGAAATGAAAATTAGGTTGGTAAGAGTGTATTAACTATGAATGTGGAAGGATATAGAGGAAGAGGTAGACCTAATAAGAAATGGATGGATTGCGTGAAAGACGATATATGTAAGAAGGGAGTGAACGAAGAAATGGTATATGATAGAGGAGTATGGAAGGAGAAAACATGCGCCGACCCCAAGTGACTGGGAGAAGGGCAGGCGAATGATGATAATGAAGTGATGATTTTAATCGGTCTAATTTTGGGTGTTTTCCTATTAGATACTAATACATACCACTTGATACTGTTAGATTAAATGTTCCTATTGGATAGTAATATCTATCTTGATACATATTACGATATGCTAATACGCATTCTCACTAAGTTAGGTCCAAAGGAAATTGTTCCTTTTTATAAAAAAAAAATCAAGTTCCTATACACCCGATTTCGTTTGAACCTGTGTTAATCATTGCTGCGGCTAGAGAAAGGTTCGGATAATCTATATATATAAAAATGAATTGCTGTTCGTTAATCTCGCTAAAACTCGAGAACGGCTGGACCTATTTGGCTAATTTTGGTCTTGAATTATTTGTGGAAGTCCAGAGAAGGTTTAAAAGGTCGATAAATGAATGAAAATGTTCGGAATTAAATAAAAATAACAATTTTGTTTTTCCTTTGATGTATCCCCTGTCGGACGGATTCCTTTTGTTTGTTTTAAGTTTATTTTATACATAAGTTTAGGTTTTTATTTATCGATTGAGGCACTACGAAATCTGTCGGGTCAGCTAGTAAATAATATTAATATATTTTTCCTATCTTTCACAGGTACAGTGAATAGTCTCAAATCTCTGCAGATCCACGTTCCAAAGGCGGTTCTAACGGGTACCGACGCGGAACTAATGTGCACATACGAATTAGAAGGAGCATTGCTATACTCAATAAGGTGGTATAGGAACATGATAGAATTTTATCGGTATGTACCCAAAGAGTCGCCAGCCACCAAAGTCTTTCCAGTCGCAGAAATCAAAGTGGACGTGAGTATTATAAAAGTCTCTAAATAAATTTTATTTATTCGCTCTTAGATACAGCCATCTTTGTGTGCTTTTTGAACTGTGTTGGCGCACAACCCTATAGCTCGCATCGTGTTAGCGGTAATTGCAATCCTTTGACATCACAATATCAATGTTAGGTAGATCTTTTTACTGGTAATAGGACGTCTTGTGAGCCCGCACAAGTAGGTACTACTACCCTGCCTATTACTGCCGTGAAGCAGTAATGCGTTTCGGTTTGAAGGGTGGGGCAGTCGTGAACTGTAAAAACTGAGACTTACGTTGTAGATGTCTATGGGCTCCGGTAACCACTTAACACCGGGTGAGCCGCGAGCTAGTCCACGAGCTGGGCAGACGAACTGAGACCGCTTCACCTAAATATTGATTGGAACCCTTAATGACATAATAGTTGATTCTTTGAACACAGAGACTTAATTTAAGGCACATATGATTGAGTACATACTACAATGGGAATCCTATTTGTAAATTTCATATTGAATCAACGTTAAATCAATTTCTTCTCAATTCGATATACTGATTCTATTTGACTTTTACGTTTCGCGTTAAAATCACAGAGCTTACATAAATTTAGTGTTTATCTTGCGTCCAAATGTTTGGTTTATCTGGATCTCGAAGTTGGTGGTATTACGCCGACTATTAGCAACCAAGTTATACTTGAGTGAACAAACAGAAACTTGAACGTCATAATTATGTGCCTCTAGTGAATTTGATTTAAGTACGATGTAGCCTGGGATGGTTTAAATATCAACAGAAAAACTTGTATTACTTGATACACTTAACAAGGATTGATATATTGGCAGAGACAATGCCAATACTTTACCAGTCAAAGGTTGATAAAGCATTAGGCGATGGTAGGTGTATTTGGATGTCACATTTATCAAACACCCGTACCTACAATTGCAATTTCAAGTACTCGTGGCCTAAAGGATAAAACGTCCGGTGCATTTGTATGTAGCGATGCACCGGTGTTCGAATCCCGCAGGCGAATACAATTTTTTCTCAAAGAAATACGTACTTAACAAATGTTCACGATTGACTTCCACGGTGAAGGAGTAACATCGTGTATTAAAAATCAAACCCGCAATATTATAATTTGTGTAATTACTGGGGGTAGGACGTCTTGTGAGTCGGCACGGGTAGGTACCGCCGCCCTGCCTATTTCTACCGTGAAGCAGTAATGCGTTTCGGGGTTTGAAGGACGGGGCAGCCATTCTACTGTTAAAGCTGAGACCTTAGAACTCATGTCTCATGGTGTGTGGAAGCATTTGCGTTGTAAATGTGCTTCAGTAACCACTTAACACCATATGGGTCGTGAGCTCGTCAACCCATCTAAGCAAAAAGCAAACAAAAATTTAGCAAGGAAAAATTTTGTTCACTACCAGAAGTTACTCAATCCATAAACACGCCTATTCTCAGTATAATATCAGGTGGGATAACCGTTATATACAATATAATTAAAATTTCGACCCCATGCCTCAAGATGACAAATGGCATTTGCATTATAACATCAATGGACCCCCGCAACCGCTTCATCTGGATGGGCCATAAGCTCGATCAACCATTTACGCCAAATTAATAATAACAAATCACGCACGGACATAAGGCCCCAATTTAGGATTCCCTCTGTTATGAGCATCAAAGACTAATAAACATACTTACATATATATGTTTAAATATATAGGTATGTAGATAATAAATACCCAGACAAAGATCAAACGAACCGATGTGGGAATCGAACTCACGACCGTTGGCGCAACCGCCAGGGCTGATAACTTGTTTAAAATCGACACAGTTCCAATTCAGCCTCAATCATAGTTATTAGAGTGTGTGTTTGTTTGCCGTATCCCCTACGAGCAATCGTATAAAATTGGTTCCCATCCCGCGTATGAGATGGTCGGTCTTCTGACGGAGTTCTAACAGGTGTTGTAGTAGATCTGGAATGATGATTAGACCGCAGGGGCGTGGTTGCCAAACCTGTCACTTTGTTGTGAGCGTGATAAAGGCTATTTATTCATAGCTATCTTGGTAGCAGACGCTTCACGACTGAGCCTAGCTCCGAAGGTTGACGCGAGGAGGATCAGCACTGCTGGTGCGGTGGCCTACGATACTAGGTCTTCGCGCCTCAGTCGATAACCGGTCTGTGGACTCCAGCTATCGAGGCTTTGGCAGCAGTGAAGACTTATCTTCCAATCGGGATGCGCCTTTAGGTTCAAGCATCAGAAATCTCTCTTATAAAGTCTGCTTGCAATAACCATTAATAAGTCTCAGAGCTAGTCGTTAAGGTGGCACGCGTTAAGTTAATGGAGGAATACCTCTTGTATGGGTAGTTTTATATTGCCACCATCGCAATATAGTCGTGGCCTAAAGGATAAAGACATACGGTGTGAAACTGTATTTAATGTTCCAAGTCCGGACGCAGACACTAATTTTGTTTATAATAGGGGTTAAAGAATGAAATTGTCGCTTTATTGTAATAGATACTTCGAATTGACATAGAGCCTTCATGGTTTGAGATTTTTGAGTGAAACTTTTTTCAAACGGTACCTATGAGATTCTTCTTTTTTTAAAAGTTGCAACATTCGATTATCGACTTTTAGTTGTTTTTTTTATTCAACTTAAACAAGAAAGATGGATACTTTGAAAATTCGAGTGATTTTTGGAACGAATGCTGCAGAAACAGCTTACAATGTCAATGTTGCGTTTGGAGAGGGGACTGCTGATGAACGCACCGTGCGATTTTGGTTTAAACGCTTTCGTGATGGAAATTTTGATTTGAAGAACGAACCACGTGGAAGACCGCCCACACACATGTGAATAACAATGAATTGAAAGAGATGGTGGAAGCCGATCCGAGCCAACCTACCCAGGAATTAGCGGCATGGCTTAACGTTACCTAAACCAACAATATAGACTCGTTTGCGTCAAATCAATAAAAGAAAAAAATATGACAAACGAATGCCTCGTGATTTGACTGATCTTTTTTTTTTTTTTTTTTTTTATTGCTTAGATGGGTGGACGAGCTCACAGCCCACCTGATGTTAAGTGGTTACTGGAGCCCATAGACATCTACAACGTAGACGCGCCACCCACCTTGAGATACAAGTTCTAAAGTCTCAGTATAGTTACAACGGCTACCCCACCCTTCAAACCGAAACGCATTACTGCTTCACGGCAGAAATAAGCAGGGCGGTGGTACCTATCCGCGCGGACTCACAAGAGGTCCTACCACCAGTAAAATCCATCTCTCCAGACATAAACGCGTGTTGAAACTTGTGTTGCCTTGTTGAATCGATACAAAGATAAAGGTGCATTGGATAAAATTGTGACATGTGATGAAAAGTGGATTCTTTACGATAACCGTAAGCGAAAAATGCAATGGCTGGCCCCAGGTCAAACGCCGCAACAGTGTTCTAAAGCATAGCTTACCAATAAAAAGGTAATGGTAACTGTTTGGTGGTCTCAGCGTGGTCTTATTCACTATAGCTTTCTCCGATCTGGTCAAGCAATAACGGCAGATGTCTACTGTGCCGAACTCCGAACCATGACAGCAAAGCTTGCAGTGAAACAGCCCCGACTCATGAATCGATCTTCACTATTATTGCTCCATGATAACGCGAGACTTCATACAGCATGAAAAACCGTTTTAACTCTACAGGAAGTGCAATTAGAAACCATTCGTCACCCACCGTATTCGCCAGACGCCTTCCTCCAACGGACTACCATTTATTTCTTGCTTTGAAATTTCCCACACTTATAGAAAATATAAAGAAGGAATGCTGGAAGTTAATATTGTTTTTTAATTATGTATAAAAAATACATTAAATCAATAAAAAATAACATTACACACACTACCATATTTGACACACAGCATATGTAATAAATACTCTTTTGTTTATAGTTAAATTCTGTGGTCAAATTGAGAATAGATTAATATTGTTTGTCTTGAACATTACTTATGGCTTGGCGAAATCTGGGATTATAGAAGTAAAGTTATTGACAATAGAACTATAATATTGTTCAAACTTATAACTTAAATTAATATTTATAGTCAAATTTCGACAATAGTTATTCTAATGACATTATTCTTTTCCACGATTAAGTACTCGTAATATAAATCAAATCCCCAAAAAATATTTTTGCATTTGCCTTGTTAGTTGTAGGACGTATTGTGATTACAAACATTCAGTCTGTTTGTAATTAAACGCAGAGTATACCTCCCAACTACATTCTGCAGCCGCTACGTAATGGTCCATTCGAATTAGGTACGATATGGCCTATTTCTACCGGAAATAAGTCGTGCAATACTGCTTGAGCGATGTATCAGATAACACAATAGCATTGTCAGCGATGTCAGGTCTCAAGCCTTACCACTTAAGCTCCACTCACATAGCCTATGAACTAAGAATACCTCCCCAAAATGCATAACATTGGATGTAGTTAAAAAGCATACACGTTATCATCATTTTAGGTGAGGATATTAAGTTGAAATAATAAAATCATTGTATTTTTATCGACTCTTTTTCTTTATTGCTTAGATGGGTAGACGAGCTCACAGCCTCACCTAGTGTTAAACGGTTACCGGAGCCCATAGAGCAAAAACCAAATCTACAAAGTAAATGCCTCCACCCACCTTGAGATATGAGCTCTAAGGTCTGGAGTACAGTAAAACGACTACCCCACCCTCCAAACCGAAATGCATTACTGCTTCACGGCAGAAATAAGCAGGGTGCTGGTACCTACCCGAGAGGACTCACAAGACTTCCTGCCACCAGTAAACATTATAGTTTCTCTGTTTGTTTGCTTATGCACGTAGTCTCCGGAAAATAATGTTATGTAGCCCTTCTCGTATTTCACAGGCACATAGAAAATAATTTAAAGCAGAATATATGATGCATGATATGACTTTGTTACATTATAATCGAACGTATCAAAATGTTATCATTGTGTAGAGTTATTAGGAGTTTACTTGTAAATTGTACAGTACTTAAACAATATTATTATTAAAATAGAAGTACCTCTGACGCTTTGTTACTTTTTCACGCTTTAACGCTCAAGCCACTCATTCCATTTTGATGAAATTTGGAAAAATGGCAGTGTGGTTTTGGTAGGCAGCGGCTTGGCTCTGCCCCTGGCATTGCTGAAGTCCATGGGCGACGGTAACCACTCACCATCAGGTGGGCCGTATGCTCATCCGCCTACAAGGGCAATACTAAAAAAAGAAAAAAAAAATTAAAAAATATATAATATATAGGCTACCTTTTATTCCACTGCGAAGTACGGGTCCTCTACCTACGTGATATTAAATGTAGAGAATGCAGACGCAGCTACGAGCAAAGAGCTATATATATTTTTGAACAAAAGAATATTTTAAATTTGGCGTATTCATGAATCGACTGCACAATAGTATAGAATGAATTCAGTGAAACATCCCAGTACTTAATCTGCTGTAACATTCTGATGTGAAAACCGTAAATTATTTTCGCTAATGAATCTTTTGCATTAATTATTAACCGCATTTCGTGTTTCATTGTTTGCACTTGTTGATTTTAATGCGAACACATATGACATTATTTTAAATTCTCTGTTTTTGAATCGAGAATGGATGTTGGAAAAAAATGTGCTGTACATAAAAAATGCGAATTGCGTTTTTTTCTCTGGTGCTAAAAGAAAAATTTAATCTTTATTTATTTATTTTTTCTTTATTTTATTCATAAATATTGCAACACTGTAGACTTTAAATGGCCAAATAAAACAAAAAAATTGCATTATTTGCAGCAAATAAAATTTTAGTAGCATAGATAATTTTATTATTACCTACCACTATTTACTCTGCACTATCTTTGGTTGACAGGTAGAAAATGCCTTAGGCATTAAGTCCGCCAATGTAAATTTTACATGAAGTGTAATTAATAAATAGATATAGTAAATTGAGTGAGAGTAAATTGGTCAGTCAATAGAGTAAAGAATAAAGCAAACGCTAATATATTAAGAATACAAGTATTCTTCTCCGGTTATAGGGTTCGTTGTATATCAGTTTTCCAGCTTTCAAATTCTATCACATAATTGCTTCCGGGCCTACGAAAGGCATTGGTACCTACTCGCCTAAGCTCATAATGCATTTTATAGGCCCTTATCAATTATACTTACTCAATAAAACCTGTAGTTATATTAACATTAGTAAAAGTATTCGCGAGCTTCTTCAAAAGATTTTTGTGGGGAGTATGTAAGGGCAGTGGCTTGGTTATGCCTCTAATATTGCAGTCCTGCATGAGCAACGGTAACCACTCACCATCAAGCGTGCTGTACGCTTTTTTTTTTTTATTGTTTAGTTGGGTGGACGAGCTCACAGCCCACCCCGGTGTTAAGTGATTACTGGAGCCCACAGACATCTACAACGAAAATGCGCCACCCGCCTTGAGATATAAGTTCTAAGGTCTCAGTATAGTTACAACGGCTGCTATAACTTTCAAACCTGGTCTGTCTACAATAGTAACACGTTCGATCTCTCACACGGCGTAGTTACGTTGGATAAGAGAATGCAAATGGAGTTGTTTAGTGGGTAGAGCCCTAAAACTTAATTATCAAGTTCCACATAACCTCGTCTCCTTTAGGCGCAGAAACTTCGAATGAAGCTCTGCACCCTGTCAGAAAAAAGAGTACCATTGATAATTTTTATTTGCATAGATGGGTAGATTAGGCCACGGCGACTTCTAATATATATACTTCTATACTAATATTATATTATATTATTATATTATTATTGTTATTATTATTGTTTACAAAGAGGAAATATTTGTTTGTTTGTTTGTATCGAATAGGCTCCGAAACTACTGAACCGATTTGAAAAATTATTTCACTGTTTGGAAGCTACACTATTTCCGAGTAACATAGGCTATAATATTTTTTGAAAAAAATTAGGGATACTTACTAAAACTCCAATAATGTAACCCAAAGTGTAAAAAAATTACCTAAAATATTCTTATAAGTGTTCTTTTTGGTAAAGACTCGAGCGGAGCCGGAGCGGGCCGCTAGTATACTATAAATACAAAATGATTTCAATTTACGTGCATCACATTTTTTACAGGTGGCAGCATCCGATCAAAACAAAGTAGTGCTGACAGAAGTCGATAGAACACTAACCGGAGAATACCAGTGTGAGGTTTCAGCTGACGCTCCTCTCTTCCACACGGATATTAAATCTGCCGAGATGGTAGTTGTAGGTATGTATAGATCAAACGACGGGCGTTTGCTCCTAAGAACCAGAGTTAGCGGGAAGGTCACGGATTCACCCAGCTTAGCCATGGAGTCACTGTTATAGGCTGACGGTGTCTAACTTAATCAGTTGACGTGACCACCGCTTACCACATACTAGGATGGATAATCGATTTCGGATGTCATTGGATAATTTACAACGTGTTACAAAATACCCCGTAAAAAATATAATTAATTGTCAAAGCCAAAAAGTTTTGTCAACCCTAGTAAGCTGTCATGTCAGGGAACAAGATTATTTAACAGAAAGGCCTTCGCATCTATTTTACTTAATAATTGTCTACTTTAATATTTTTCTCTATTTTTCATTCATAAATGTTTGGTACCTCAATAAAAGGATGTCATTATAATATAATATTCAAGTACTTGGCTTCAAAAAATGTCAAGTTGGAAAAAAAAAATGTATGTTGTCAATTTCAAACCTTCAAATCGATATCCTACAACTATTGCGAGTTTTTTTTTTAATGTAGGTACATTCTGCGTAGTTTACTCTTTAATTTTACTGAAATAGGGTTTGCACATCAGTGAATATAATAATATTTTTTTTATTTTTTTGTGGTATGCTATACAGCGTTACTACGGTTCTTAAATATTGTGAATGGACTCGTTATAAGGCCTCATTGAACCTCCTTTCGGCTTTACGGGTAGTTTTGTAACACCCTGTATATGATTCTCAAAGAGGACTTGGAGGACAGATATTGGTTGTACCGAAACAGAACTTAATTTTTTGTAAAATTTTAATAAAGAATACCACCAACTTACTTTCCAAATCAACATTTTCTGTATACATTAAATCGAGTCTTTTTCATCAATGGTCATCTATATATTAATACGTGAAGCAAAAACTTTGTATCCCTTTTTACGAAAATTGCGCGGACGGAGGAGTATGAAATTTTCCACACTTATAGAGAATATAGAGAAGAAGTGCACAATGCTAATATTTTTTTAAAATAATGCATAGAAGATACAGTAAATCAATAAAGAAAACATTACACACACTACATACCATGTATTTGACGCACACACGCATGCATACTATTTATTGTCAAACTTTTGTTCTCGACGTCTGTTGTCAAATTGAGATTAAATATTGTTTGTCTTTGTTAATATTTTTTATAGTTTAGTCTTAGCGAAGTTTGTGATTATAGAAGCATAAAATACAATCATAATAGTGTACAAACTTACAACTCCAATTAATTATAGTCGAATTTGGACTACTTCGGGACCTCTAGTTTGATGAAAAACCTCTCACGCAAGTTCAATCGACTTTTTTTTTCGTTAAAATAACACACGTCACAGTCTTTATGTCACACTCTGGTCCATAAGCTACCAGTATTGTTGCGGTACATAGAATCACGGAATAGCGAACATATTATGACCCGGGTAATACCGGGTATTCCTGCTATGATAAATAATATACCGTTGTAACTATGCTGAGACCTTGGAACTTATATCTCAAGGTGGGTGGCGCATTTACATTGTAGATGTCTATGGGCTCGAGTAATCACTTAAGACCAGGTGGGCTGTGAGCTCGTCCACACATCTAAGCAATAAAAAAAATTTATCATTTCATCATTTAAGATCATGAAAATTACTCCACATGGTAATCCTAGTTATAAACTATGTTTCTGAAACACTTAATCACACAAACACTTGATGACCAACTTCAAGTGGCTCTTCAGCAACTAAAAACATCACGGGAACAGTGTCAACAACTACTAAAAGAGAGAGAAGACAACGAGGTCGAAACACTCCAGGTAATAAAGAAAAATACCATGTTGAAAGGACAGTTGTCTCAGCTCTTCATTGAATACAATGAAGTTCTTGAGACTAACAAGAAATTACAAATTGTTGTAGACGGCTTCGATCAGTGCAGCGGTGAGTATGTTGAGTCGCTCCAACTCTCAGCTGAACTGAAAGTCAAACTTTCTGAGGCACATGATTGTATCTCTAATTTACAGTTAGAGATAATAAATCTAAAAGCCCAAAAAACACAGAGCCTGTACTCGGAACTGATCGAGAGTGAACCAGCTTCGGGAACAGTGATCACCACTTCTCAGTGTGACATACCTACAATAGATTTGACTGGTGGTGACTCTGATAGTACACATTCCTCTCGATTAGTTCTTAGTAAGAAAAAGTGTAAGAGATATTCTAAACTAAATAAGTTTATAAATAAAACGGAGAAACTATTAAAACCTAGAAAATCTATCAATTATATAAAAACTATATGCAAAGACCGAAATGCACTGCGCACAAAACTAAATACTTCACTTGAAGAATTACAACTTGTTCATCACAATCATGAGTTAGAAATAGAAAAGTTAACCTCACAAATAAATTTATTGAAAACAGATTTGGACAGTGTCACTAAAAACTATGAATATGCTCAAAAAGACATATGTGAACATATATCGGTGATGGATAACCTGCTTGATTTATGTAATAATAATAAAGAGCGATTTGAATCTTTGACATTACAATATGCTAATTGTAAATGCCACTGCTCTATAGCGGGTTCTCCAGTACCAGACTGTTCCAATAGTCAAAATCAAATTTCTAGTTCTACCTCTAAGCCCGTTGTAAACAACATAATGAAACCTGTGCTTACTAAAAACATTATTAAAATATTTAGTGATGAACTAGGAAAAAATATGGGTGTAGCGCTGAATGATCTGTGTTTGGGACAATCTGTCATAAATTATTGTATGCCTGGGGCTTCATGTACCCACATACTTAATAAAATTTTAAATGTGACTCATTGCCCTAACACAACAATAATTATAATGATTGGGAGAAGGGGAAATGCAGATATAAGAGATATAAAATATCAAATAAATCAATTATTAACACTACAGGTGAAAAAGATCATCATGTTTGCATTTCCATTTATTCAGAGTATGCCAGCAGAAAATAAAATAAGACATAGCATTAATGATTTCATGCAAACAGTTTCTAATGTAAATAATTATTATGTCATGACACCATGCAAATCAGAAAATACATTCTATACTATTGACATTAATTGCATGATAAAAAATAAATGTATTATTATGACAAAACCTAACAAATACTATTTAGGTAGCTACAATTTTAGACAAGTAGCAAACTCGCTACATTATTTTTTACATATTTATCTAGCCATGAATTTGGCTAATCAACCTACTGCTTCTTTTGAGCAGGAAAAAAATATGACATTTATTAATTTGGAATCCGTTCCAAGTAATTTAAATTAAATCCTAAGACAACAGAGTTTACCTCTTGCAGTAAACATGATTTATTTGGACACAACCCATCAACCAATAATGTTTCTTTGAAAACAACTGTGATCAACCTGGTGCATCAGAACTTACAAGGTTTGATGGGTAAAGAACTTGAAATTGATTTGTTCCTAGATTTTAATAAAGTCAATGTTCTATGTGTAACTGAACATTGGCTTAAAAAATATGAATTAAATTGTAATTTTAAAAATCACCAGGTTGTGAGTTCCTTCTGCAGAGAGAATGCTATACGAGGTGGCTCACTGATCATTGTTAATAAAGATTATAAATGTAAGGAACGTAGAGACATTGTGAGCCTCTCTGTGGAACGGATTATTGAAATGGCCTGTGTAGAGCTTGAGCGATTCATTGTTGTAAGTGTGTACAGACCTCCTGATGCGTTATATGATTCTTTTGAAAATATTTTGGAAAATGTATTGCTAAAGCTTTCTGTCTCTAATAAACAAATTTTTGTATTTGGTGATTATAATATCAATCTTTTAGAAAACACAAATACCACTATTAGATTCAGAACATTGTTAAAGTCATATAACCTCCCAAACTTATTTCTAGAGCCTACTAGGACAACGACCACATCGGCAACATGTTTAGATAACATATTTACAAATGTAACACCGATTAACAAAAAAATTATTAATCAATTAACATCAGACCATAGTGGACAATTTGTGTCTTTTGAATCTATTATGAATTCTAAAGATAAAAATACTCTTGTGATTGTTCCTATTAATAAAAAACGAATTGAGAAGTTTAGAAATAATATTAAGCAAGAACATTCAGAAATTATTTATAACAAAAACCCAAATTTATCATACCAGAATATGTTTGAGAGAATTAATATGGTCTTTACTGATGTATTTATTCCTAAAACTGTAACATTAAAAAACAAAACGGTGTTCAGCGAGTGGGCCACCACCGGAGTGTACAAAAGTAGAAAAAAATTGTATGATCTGTACTCTGAAAAAGCTTATAATAATGATGAAACATTTCATCAATATGTCAGGAACTATTCCAAACTATTTAGAAAAGTTTGTTTAGCGGCAAAATCTTTACATTTAAGTGATTTAATCAAAAATGCCCCTGACAAGATAAAGATGACTTGGAACATCATTGGTAGAGAAAGTGGAAAAGTCAGAAATAGCCATCAAGAATTCTCGTTAAAAATAGACGATAAATTGGTAACTAGTCATGAAGATGTGGCTAATGCTTTTGAAAAGTTTTTCTCTGACATTCCAGTTTCAACTACCACATCTCTAAATTCATCCCCCACAGCAGCTGAAATATTATTGCATAACCATGTCAAGAAATGCAATGAAATTTTTAAATTTAAGAAAATTAATTCAAACAATATAATAAAAAGTTTTAATAGCCTTAATGTAAAAAATACAGCTGACTTGTGGGGAATATCAGTAAAGGTTTTGAAGTCTGTAATAGACATTATTGCTTCTCATCTTGTTAGTATTTTTAATGATTGTATTAAGTGTGGTGTATTTCCTGACTTAATGAAACATAGTAAAGTGATTCCTCTTTTTAAATCTGGTAGTACTGATGACCCCTCTAACTATAGACCTATTTCAGTACTCCCTACGTTGAGTAAAATCTTTGAAAAAATTATTTTGACACAACTTTTAGAACATTTCAATTCAAATAACCTGCTTCATAATAAACAATTCGGGTTTACAAGGGGTCGCTCTACAACTGATGCAGGTGCTTATCTAATCAAAAATATATTTCAATCTTGGGAGGAATCGCATGATTGTCTTGGAATTTTCTGTGACTTATCCAAAGCATTTGACTGTGTTGAACATGAAACATTGGTGAGGAAACTACATCACTATGGTATTAGGGATGGTGCATTGGAACTTATTACTTCCTATTTATCAGGAAGGATACAAACAGTAGATGTGAAAGGAAATAGATCTTCAGGCACCACGTTGAAAATGGGTGTACCTCAGGGTTCCATTTTGGGTCCTTTTTTATTTCTAATATATATAAACGATTTGCCTAGTTTTATTGAGTCCCGACACGAGGTCGTATTATTCGCAGATGATACATCTTTATTATTTAAAATTAAACGACAATTACAAGTCTATGACGAAGTGAATGATGCGATTTCGTGTGTGGTTCATTGGTTCCGTATCAATAACCTATTATTGAATAGTAAGAAAACGAAATGTATTAAATTTACTTTAAAATGTATTAAATCATCTTTAAATGTGAGACAAGTAGATAGTAATGTAATTGTTTCTGAGGAATCATTGGAGCTTGTTGAGTCAACCGTATTTCTTGGTATAACAGTGGACTCCAAACTGCAGTGGGGACCTCATATTCATAAATTGGCGAGTAAGCTTAGCTCTGCAGCATACGCAGTAAAAAAAATTAGAATGTTAACAAATGCGGACACGGCTCGTTTAGTTTACTTTAGTTACTTCCACAGTGTCATGTCCTATGGCATTTTGCTATGGGGCAATGCGGCCGATGTAGAAATGATATTTATTCTGCAGAAAAGAGCTATACGTGCTATTTATAACATGCACTCAAGGGAATCCCTGAGGGAAAAATTTAAAGAAATTAAAGTTCTCACTATGCCATCCCAGTACATCTTTGAAAATTTGATGTATGTTCGTAAACATATTGAGGAGTTTCCTAAGATGTCGGACATACATAATAAAAATACTAGGAACAAACACAAGCTTGTTGTGCCGATGAGTAGGTTACATAAGATACGAAATTCATTCGGGTGTTTGTCTGTGCGCCTGTACAACAAAATCCCACAAGATGTTCAGAACCTACATATACATAGGTTTAAGAAAACTATTAAAGAACATCTGTGCAATAAAGCTTACTATAAAGTCAATGATTATCTAGAAGATTGCACAAAGTGGGAATGAGTTGCTCGCTCCGGGAATTTCAATATTGTAAAATTGTTATGTTATAATTACTTATTGTAATATGAATATTTAAAAAAATAATAATATTTAAAATAAAAATAAAAATCTAATATTTAAAAAAAAAAAAAAAAAACATGCCCGCTGAGTTTCTTGCCAATTCTTCTCAGGACGGAGGCTAATTCTTGTGAATTGGCGGTAATTCTTTTGACGTTCAACAAGTATGTACTTTCATTTATGTTGAATAAAACTTTTTTGATTTGATTTGATTTGAATCCCGATCGTTTGCAATATATATTTTCTTTGTTTGAATAACAAACAATTTTTCACATTTGCAACATTTATTGGAGATTCGGAAAATTCACATCCCAACTCTCGCATTTGTTTCAAATAGATTCGCGCATCTAAAATCGTACGTAAAATACCTGGCATTAATCATTTGAAAACGTGTGCACGCGTATTTCCTACCATTCCGAGGAATGCTTTATTAGGTTCTGTGAAATATTGCATATTCAGAACGCAACTGGAATTTTGTCCGAAAAATTGGGTTCGATTTCAATCTGCCACTCCGTGTTCTGTTTACGCCTAACGCCGTACACCAAAAAATATTTTCGGAATTTCAAAATTCGTACTGTCATGTTTTACTTTCGTCGAAGCCCGTTGTTGCAGACTGTTTTTATTACTGAACTAGCTGTACCCGTCCGCTTCGCTGGGAATTTAAAATTAACACTAGACGATGACCCTATGACTAGACGATGTTTTTTTTTATAACGCCATCTTGGTTAGTTCCCCTCAATTAAGAAAAATAGTATTATTATTCGCCAATAGATGTCGGGAAGAGTTGATGATTGAAAACACGAATAAAAACAACATTTTCTGAAAATAAATCGTAGCTAGATCGATTTATCGCCCCCGAAATCCCCTGTATACTAAATTTTATGAAAATCGTTGCCACCGTTTCTGAGATTCAGATTATATACATATATATATTAATATACAAGAATTTCTTGTTTAAAGGTATAACATTATTATTTCTCACCCCCACAAAGATTCTCATCATTAAAGCCCCCGCAACTGGTGTAGGGAGTCCAACACTCATATAAATATTAGCCTATCCATTAAGTACATGTATTTTCTACATGGACACCAAGTTTCAAGGTAATCGGATGCACGGTTCAGTAGTTATAATGGAACATCCGTAAAAAACACTGTAGATTTATACATTAGTATAAATTACGGGAGCGTATTTCGGAGAATCTTTAATAATTTTCGTGTGGAAACTCCGATGTTGCTTTGTACCGAGATGTCGGGTGTTTTCCACGAAGTTCAATCTGCAACTAGAATTTCACCTTTATGCATCCATTAAATATATGTTTGACTTGTTCCTGGAAGCAAAACTAATCTTATATCAGGCGTATAATTAACAGTTACAAAGCTCTTTGAAAGTCACTTTGTGTCGTTATAACTAATGTTCCTATTCTGTCGCATCTATGTTTGGTCAATAGATTTTAATTTACATTTCTTTTCAGAGCCTCCATTGATCGGTCCAAATGTGACCACAGATCGGATGACGTATGTCGGCGGTGATCACATTAGAGCGAATTGCACATCACCTCCCTCTCTACCAGCTGCCAATATCACGTGGTACGTCAATGAGCAAATGGTAAGTGGACAATGTCAATGCTTGATTGCGGTCAACTATAGTACAAGACAATAAGTAAATCTCGTAAAGGCGGAAAGGGTTATAGCCCTAAATTAAGTTATTGCCGAAGCCTATACATAGTACAGCATGATAAATAGGCAAAATAGCAGTACCTACCCTCGCATTCTCAGAATACGCTCTACGACTTACTAATGTCATATTTTTATGGATTTCATAAAATTTATATAGTGCGATGGTCTCTTTGTAGATCACGTTAGGAAACGAATTTGGTACGCATATGACATGACCTTAGTCAAACGAGGGTTACGGAAAGTAGTCAATGGTTGGTTGTGTCCCTGGAATTGCTGACGTGCACGAGTGACGGTAACCACTTATCATTAGGTGGTATGCTCGTCTGTCTAGATAGGCAATAAAAAAAATTGTAATTATGCTGGCCTGTCTTCGACCGTAATAGGTCTACAGTTTGTCTACAGGCTCAGTACTTTTCTTTCAGGTACCGGGCTTTACAGCCAATCATATACTGAACTTCAGCAATGGCTACGCATCCAGCTTAGCCGTTTTGGAGTTAGAAGCCGCTGTTCTCTCTCCCGTACCGACTTTGATGATACGGTAACATTATTCGTGTTCTTAAATTACATCAGAACTGACTTAGTATTATCTTCAGTTGCCGCGAGATGCTAATAAAATTAAAACTAATTTTACTGTTTAATTTCTTACATTAATATGTCACAATATTCATAGCATTCGATAATAAAGTAAATAATAAAATAAAGGCGATATTAAATCGTAAAAGTGGTTTTAATTAGAATTTTAACTGTATGAAGCTTTTCTGCAACCAATAAAACTTAGTCAGTGACGCGATTAATTTTTCTTAATACAAGTTGAGATCTTAAAAACTTTTTTTTATTCTTTATTAGAGCTATACACCTATCAGGTTCAGTCGGCTATATTTTAATAATATGTCATTTTAGAATTTTGAACAGGTTATATTTTACTTAAACTTGTCACAGCGGTTATAAGATTTTTTTCTATTTATTGCTTAGATGGGTGGACGATCTCACAACCCACCTGGTGTTAAGTGGTCACTGGAGCCTTTAGACACCTACAACGTAAATGCGCCACCCAACTTGAGATATAATTTCTAAGGTCTCAAGTATAGTTTACAACGGCTGACCCACCCTTCAAATCGAAACGCGTTACTGCTTCACGGCAGAAATAAGTAGGGTGGTGGTGTCTACCCGTGCGGACTCACAAGAGGTCCCACCACCAGTAAGTATTTGTGGTATTTAGCCCCAACGAAGCCTATTAATCCTGTCAATATTTCTCCATCATAGAGTATTCAATATTATATATCTTATTAGGACCAATGTGCCCTGCCTTATACAAGTAGCAAAAACTGAAAGCTTTTGAAAAATACTTTTTACTACCAGTCTGACTGTACATCACTTTATTTGATGACTGAATTGAAAAATTAGAAAATTTGTTACAATAATAATTTATACCAATTGACTGGTTCTTGGCTCTTTGGCTTTATTGATGGATATGTTTTTTCACATGATAATATGTGCAATGAAATGTCACATCAGACTGAACTAACGCAAATCAATAGTGGAGTATAATTACAGGATCAAAGAAGATATCGAACTATCATTATTGTATAATTTGATGAACCATAAGCTCAGTGTTGTGATATAGTATCTGTCTCCTAACCACCGCAGATTACAAAGTTAATCAAATTCAAATTAATACAGATCCCAGCGAACGAACGTAAATTAATTCAGTTCACACTTCAGTTAGATTCAATATTGATTTCACGGAAATCCGTAACGAACACAAAAACATTGGTACTGATTTTTGTTTGAAGAAATGTATACTGATTTCACGGAGAGTAATTAGAAAAAAAAAAATTTATTGCTTAGATGGGTGCATGAGCTCACAGCCCACCTGGTATTAAGTGGTTACTGGAGCCCATAGACATCTACAACGTAAATGCGCCACCCACCTTGAGATGTAAGTTCTAAGGTCTCAGTATAGTTACAACGGCTGCCCCACCCTTCAAACCGAAACGCATTACTGCTTCACGGCAGAAATAGGCAGGGTGGTGGTACCTACCCGTGCGGACTCACAAGAGGTTCTACCACCAGTTCTACCTCTATTTACGTTTTAGCTAAAAGTTATCTAAAGCTCCCAGCATATCGAACTCTCTACATATCAAAATAGATGAATGTTTGCAAGACGAATTAATAATAGAATTTATATATTTTTTCGCTGTCTGGTTTTCGATTCCAATTGTTTTTGTTTGTTTAATTAGTTCATCATCATCTTTGATGCTTTCGTTTTAAAACTTAGCGGGTTTAAATACGCGAACAATACTTGCAGGAATAACTAGAACTATAATTGCACATTACCATGTTCTTACCTTTCTCAAAGACCAACGCTTGTGATTATTAAATCTTTTGCAGTTTTGGTAGTTTATACTATCATGTAATATATTATACTATCATATCATATCATATACCAAATCCTCTTATCATACTGTTTAAGGATTTGGCATGAGTTTTACGACCGGTCGCCTGCTTGCCTGACATCAACCTTTCTTAGGTTAAATGTTTAACCATCTTGTATAACTAAATCAACCTACCTCTCTGATCGATAGTAGGAAGACCAAGGCCTTTATATTAACATCAATGGTTAAATGTACTTAAATTTTTTACTGTTCATTGGAAAATATACATAGATCACGATAGCCTCAAGATTCATTTTTCGTTGTCCATACACCTCAACGTGTATGCCACCAAATGTAAAACGGTTAATTCAGTCTCGATTTAAAAAAAAAATAGGCTATCCTAAAAGCATTTCATTATTTTGTAGACATAAAAAATATTAATATACATATATAGAAATCCCACTTTAAGAATTTGTCTACAATCACATAGAGGGTGTTGTTTTGTACTGATCTTCATTAAACTATGAAATAAATCAAAATTAGAGACGAAATTTCCCTACACACTAGATTATCTTCCAAAGGAAATTATATTGTAATTTTTGAGGGCCTTTTCTTACTAGAGTATCACAAAGTATAAAAAAAGAACTTAAAATTTCGATTTAAACTGGTACCGATCTTGTGACTTTAACAAACAATTCCATTGCAGATGCGAGGCGTCAATGTTTGATATTTGGAGATCTACCAGTCACACTATAGTGCTTAGAGAGCGCAGTGCCAATCCCGCTTCTGCGCTCGGAAGGAGTTTTACAGGTAATCAAATAAAACATTCAAGTATTTTACATTTAATTCTAGATTTAGGTGGTGTTTAAATTTTTACGTTCTGATTTAGTAGATAAGAGTTACGGTATTATTCCGATATTAGTAGGGCTCAATCTTCATGTCTTGAAGCCTTGAAACCTTGACATCGGTGTTTCCAAATTCAGTTACATCTAAATATGTAATATTATCGCATGTAAGCCACTGCACGCTTTGAGGATGGGGCGGGTGGAACATTTATTTATTTATTGCATAGATAAGTGGACGAGCTCACGGCCTACCTGGTGTTAAATGGTTACCGGAGCCCACAGACATCTACAACGTAAATGCCGCCACCCACCTTGATATAATATGAGCTCTAAGGTCTTACTTTAAACAGTACAACGGCTGCCCCACTCTTCAAACTGAAACGCGTTACTGCTTCACGGCTGAAATAGGCAGAGGGGTATCTATCCGTGCGGACTCACAAGAGGTCCTACCACCAGTAATTACACAAATCATAATTTTGCGGTTTTGATTTTTATTTCACGATGTTATTCCTTCACCGCGTAAGTCAATCGAGAGCATTTGTTAAGTACGTATTTCATTAGAAAAATTGGTACCCGCCGGCGGGATTCGAACACCGGTGCATCGCTCGATATAAATGCACTGGACGTCTTATCCTTTACGACTTCGATTTTTAGTTGCTTGTGTTGCTTTAATTTTTCATATTATTGGATCTTTACTAACTGGCAAACTTAACAAAATACCATTAAGAACATATCAACATGTGTAGAACATGAAAAATTCGATTACAATTAGTAATATTAATATAATTTCGATAATTAAAATTCCCGGTATACCGGTAGCCATACGGCTATTGAAGTAAATAAACTTACTTTTTCACAGGTGCCGCTTCGGAGACGTGCTTACCGAAAATAATCGTTTTGTTATTTCAAATCGCCTTGCAGTTTTTAGTTAGAAGCTACACTGAGACTTCTATAAGATAGCTGGTGTTTGTTAAACTGAGAGTACTTTAAATATGTATAGCTTATGTGATGAACTGTATATGACCAGTGAAGTGACTAGGAAACGAGGAAATGTTGACGAAGAATATAAAAAAGACTTTGAATTAAGAGCATCACATTACAATACCTAACTCTGTTTTAGTATGTCAAAAAACGGTACAGGCAATAAAAAAATATACAACAAAAAAAAAACAAGATTGAATTTCGCTTTGAAATCTTCAAAGAAATTTTGATAACGTATTTCATTTCCAAAAAAAAACGGCGAACGTGTCTCGGTTTTACCATCACGCAAAATCCAAGAACCTCTTTAATCAATTACCGCATATATAAATATTTTACACAAGCATTGAAAGGAAATGCATTCGCAGTTATTGAATAAGTACTTTTGAAAAACGCATTCAATCTTATTATTCTGTAGCCTTATGTCATGAGTGAAACGGCCATAAGTTCCGATATAAAAGGCATTATACAAATCGTAAATTATTCAAGGCTTTTAAGATTAATAAAACCAAATTGAGATTAATACAAGGGCTATTGATTCAGTGGATATCTCGTGAATATTTGAGATTTTAACAATAATCTAAGCTATTAATGTTAATAACATATATTATCATAATATACCTATATATTTGGGCAAGCATCTGCTGTTGTCTCTTTGCAATTTAAATAAAATTCGCGGTTACATTTTAAAAAGCATTTAGACAAGATTGTCTCAGGGTTTGAAGTAATTTATTGTAAATAATTGTATTTACATTATAATTCGTAATATATTATAGTTCTTGTTCACCATAGTAAATAAAATAAATAAATAAATAAACGAAATATTAATGTAATTTTAGATTTAATTGTACATTATTAATAATATTATTTAAATGATGTTATTGATAGACTGATTTATTATATAGTCGTAATTTTGTTTGTAAATAATGAAAGTTTGTAAATAATTCGTTCGTGATTGATTGCTCATGATACAAATTAAAAATCCTAAGAATGTTTTGACTATTCTAATTATTGATGGTTATTTAAATGTCGAAATACGCGGTCAGCGTCAGTAAAATCAAGGTTTTATTTAAATATATTCTTTAGACTTTATTATCCTATAAAGGTTACCGTCTTTCGAATTTAAGACAAGTGACTCCCCTATATATTATATTCTTTATAGTCTGGTGGTATCTCTGGTGGTGGGACCTCTTGTGAGTCCGCACGGGTAGGTACCACTACCCCGCCTATTTCTGCCGTGAAGCACAAATGCATTTCGGTTTGAAGGGTGAGGCAGCCGTTGTAACTATACTGGGACCTTAGAAGTTATCTCAAGGTGGGTGGCGCATTTACGTTGTAGATGTCTATGGTCTCCAGTAACCACTCAACACCAGGTGGGCTGTGAGCTCGTTCACCCATTTAAGCAATAAAAAAAAACTTATATTACCTATTGATGAGCGATTCTGATCCGGTAGTAGATTCACTCGCAAAGCAGCTGCCCTTGAGTAGTTAGGTCCCCTTCGGAGGGGTTCAGTTGTTAGCTAATCCTATTCCTCCTCGCTGAGCCTGGACTCGCCCTCCTGTCCCGGGGAAACTAGAAGGGCATCCGGGTCAAGAGTAAATCTTCCTTTGGTAAAAAAATATACATATTATTACGAATATTTTTTGACAATCTCAGCGGTCTATACTAACAGCTGTGTTAATTAATCTATAATACATGTTAAATTATTTATGTTGTCTCCGAAAATAATAAGTATCTGGCAAGTATTAAGACTGGCGAGTATCATTATTATATTTTCTTCGGTTTTTGCGAGTCGTATACTACTACATTTAATACTACTTATTTACTAATGTTACTAATTATTTATAAAACCACTTTTACGACTGAACAGGTTCGCGACCACGACAACTGTAAAGTATTTGAAGCGTCGATAATAATATAATGAGATAAAACCGTAAAAGTCGTTTTAATTTTGAAGTGAAACTTCTAATGCGACTTCCAACAACGTTGCGTTAAACTTTTGATTGTGGTTGAGTGAATGCGTGCTACTCGAACGCACGCGCGTAGTATACCTGTTACAGGCCAGCGCGGGCGTTAGCAACGAGTAGCTCCAATATTCTAATGAAGTATTTAAATATATATACAGTCAAAATCTGTTATAACGACATCGAATGGACTGCTCATATTCAGTCGTAAAAACCGATAGTCGTAACAACCGGTGATGTTTAATGTGTATCGTGCAAGTACAAACAAATCGATAGGGAATTATTGGAAAAATATATTTATATAATACGCGATTTTTCTTCAATATTAATTTGTTTTCTTTTTCTTTACGAGATTTTGAAAGTTTCACGAATAACTCCACCAAAGTTTTGGTGCGTCTTGTGTATAGATAAGTAACAAACTAACTGAAGAGATATGAAGAAGTGGGCTTTGACTACCGCATGCACGTGTTTTGTTTCTAAGAATTAGAAAGACCCTACAATGAACTAAATCCTATTGTTTTCTTTCCTGATTTTAAAAACCATTGAAGACAAATGTGGATACCTATTCAAATTGTTTACAATACAGCTTAGCCGGTCGTTCTAACAGATCTAATTCTCCGAAATATTAGTTAAATGTGGTCGTTTTATGAGGTATGTCGTTATTACCAATGTCGTAGAAAGCAATATTTTTAATAAGGCGGTCATATGGCATTCAGCCGGGACCTTTGTTCTTGGTTATTATAACCGGCATGTTGTATTAAACGATGTCGCAGTAAACGGTTTTGACTCTATATTTATTTTTCTATCTATAATTTAAAATATATATAATATAAATGTTGAAGATGTCGCATCTCTTATACACAGCATTCCCTATTACAAGAGCAATCTGATTTAAGGATGGAAAATGAAGAAAACTACACAATATCGACAAAAGAAGTTTCACTTCATTCACGTGCTCCACGTTGCACGCGCGCCGTTTTTAGTATTCAGTTCTTTAAGACTTCACATCAGGCTTATGTCATCCTGATATAATCATAATATGTGTATGGGTCCGGCAACCACTTAACATAGAACCGAGAATTCATATGCCCGTTAAGTTCACAGCTAAATCGAGACGTTTGTTACAATTTTAGCTAATTATTACCTAAGTCCTTCACGAATTGCTACAATTGGTTGTCTTGCGATCAGAATTTATGCAAAACATAATAATAACACTGAAATTCGTTGTGTAAGAAGAATTGATGGTGCATTAATTGATTAATGTTAAATTTAATTGTAATTTTTAGAAATGTTACGAGTTTTCAATTCTATTTCGTTACTAAGATTTAAACTATAAGGCCTATCTATATATTCGTTGTGATTAACTTAAATGTATTCTTCAGAATATGGAATTTATTTCAAAATATAATTATTAATTGTTTATTAAATGAGGGTTGAGTTGTTTTTGGTGTCCCGTCTATTTCGTTTTACGTGTTTCGTTGAATTAATTTATCAAAATCTATGTTAGGTTTCTAAAATTAACAGATATTTATCAAAATTATCGAAAAATTTAATTATTTATAAAAAAAACAATAATGAATTTATAATTCACGCTTCTTGTCGATAATGTTATTAATTGTTGATAATTTTATTACATTGTAAAAGTTAAGTTTGATGTACCCTATAAATATGGTGTAAATTATTATATTTGTTTGTAATATTATTTTCAAAACATTATTAATGTAAAAAGATAGAACAATAAAATAATTATACCGAAATTAAAATATGATTGTTTCATTTTAATGAATACTAAGACAACAGAGACCCTGAATAAGACTGCGCGTTTACGGCTGCTTGGGATTTTAAATTCCATAAATATTGACAATTTAGAGCGTAATACAAACTCAATAATTTCACTTAACATAAAATATATCATAGTAAAAATGTTCAAAATGTTTTAAAGGTGCTTTCAAATCGCCATTCAAAGCCATTAGCTACACGTAATAAAAGAATTCATTACTAATAAATTAATTCGCTCGTCGAGCCCTTCGTCGCATTCATAGACACAGCCCACTGAGTTTCTCGCCGGATCTTCTCAGTGGGTCGCGTTTCCGATCCGGTGGTAGATTCTGCGAAGCACTACTCTTGCTAGGGCCAGTGTTAGCAACACTCCAGTTTGAGCCCCGTGAGCTCACCTACACACGTGGGGTGAAGCTGAAATAACCTCCCAAGGCTATCAGCACAGAAGTCATGAACTTCTTCACTGACATTTCATTACTCTGAGTATCTATCGACATCGAGTATGTATCGACAACAAAATGTACATATTTTATATGATGGTATCTCCTATTCTTGACGCTAAAAAAGTACATACATAACTACATACATACGAATGAAAAATAGTAAGTATTCAGTCTATACTAATATATAAATCTACAATGGTTTTTACGGATGTTCCATTATAACTACTGAACCATGCATCCGATTGACTTGAAACTTGGTATCCATGTAGAAAATACATGTACTTCATGGATAGGCTAATATTTATATGAGTGTTGGACTCCCTACACCAGATGCGGGGGCGTTAATGATGAGAATCTTTGTGGGGGTGAGAAATAATAATGTTAATTTTAAATGCCCAGCGAAGCGGACGGGTACAGCTAGTCATGATATAAAATCAAATCGGAACAATTATTATTTTGCGCAATTCCTTTTTTTTGCCTGCTTTGCGGCAGAAACTAGCAGAATGATAGTACTTACCCATGAGGGCTTTTAAAACACTCTACAATCAGTAAAAAATTAACCTCTCTGGCGCAACTGTCATTTATTCCGGTTTGAAGCATTTGAACATTCATAACACATTACTATACAATAGACGGACTTCCTCGCATCTCGAAATGGGCAAACCTCTGGCCTTGTGCAGTGAAAAATAAAAGCCACATTTCCAATATTCAGGCCATACAATAGAGGTATTCAAAAATAGCGTTAAGCAAAGAAACAGAACGGCGGGGTCCGACAAATCACGGCGTTCCGCAGCGTCGCTACTGAATTATTCATAATACCACCATGCAATAATAACATGCAAGTCGAGTTTTTTTTTTAATGCAATTCTGTTGACTACACCGTTCTTTCTAGTATATTGAAGATTCCTTTTTGTTCACGCAAATTCACATGTAATTATTACTCTGTAAAAACGAAATTGTTTATCTGTATTAGATCAGTACGAAGCCGTAATAATCTATGTTAATGTTCAGTTTTACCATTCACTACTCTGTTCGCTCTCTGCCCAAGCGCCTCTCACGCGAACGGACGCGTCTTCAGTACACTTCAATCAGACTTGAATAAAATTAAATGTTCTAATTCAGACTAAATACAATTGTTCATAAGAAGTCAGTGCTTTTATTACTCAGACTATCAGTACGCTGCATGCGATCCAGCCGAGCCCGTCTGGTGGCCCATGAAATTCAGTAACCACGCTCATTCGACCGCCATATTCAACACTTTTCGTTTTTTTTATTGCTTAGATGGGTGGACGAGCCTAACCTAGTGTTAATTGGTTACTGGAGTAGATAGACTATAATACTAGACGATAACAACGTAATTCGCCGCCCACCTTGAGATGAGTTCTAAGGTCTCAGTATATTTACAACGGCTGCCCCGCCCTTCAAACCGAAACGCATTATTGCTTCACGGCCGAAATAGGCAGGGTAGTGGTACCTACCCGCGCGGACTCACAAGAGGTCCTACCACTAGTATCCTAATCGTCGGTATCCTAAGAGGCTATTTTAACTACTCACAGATCAGCTCATGTAGTAACAGGTCGTACGCTAGTCGATACCGTCTTTACCATAAGGGCACACGGGGCCCGTGCCCAGGGCCCCCATTCTCAGGGGGCCCCGAAAGACCGACAATTTCTCTCACACGCTTATTCTCAAAACATTTTTGTCGGGCACATAACACTTTTTTCACAAATCAGTAATCAGAAGGTATTTACAAGGCATATACTATGCCTATAATAGAAGATTTTGTTCAACAGACATCCCGAAAGAAACCGTTATCGAGATCGTAACCAAAAAACCAGCAGTATTCTAATATCATTAATGACATATTATATCATACTGTATTTGATTACCTATAATAAATGGTCATACTCAGTAAAAAAATGTTATTATAATTCGCTTTTTTACTTTCCAAAAGGGCCTCAAATTCTTGTGTGCCCAAGGGCCCCCCCATCCTAGTTTAAGACGTCCCTGACGCTAGTCTACCCAAAAAAGAAAAAAGTGTAACCATTTGCTATTAACGGAATTGCTTAACTCAAAGAAAGGATGAAGGACTAACATATTAATTGTATAATTCTCCAATCCCTATAATACTAGACGATAATCTACAACGTAAATGCGCCACCCACCTTGAGATGAGTTCTAAGGTCTCAATATAGTTACAACGGCTGCTCCGCCCTTCAAACCGAAACGCATTACTGCTTCACGGCTCAAATAGGTAGGGCGGTGGTGGATGTTCCGTTATAACTACTGAACCGTGCATCCGATTGACTTGAAACTTGGTATCCATGTAGAAAATACATGTACTTAATGGATAGGCTAATATTTATATGAGTGTTGGACTCCCTAATAATAATGACAATAAATAATAATGTTCATTTTAAATGCCAAGCGTGGCGGGCGAGTACGGCTAGTTTAGTATAAACTTAATTGAATCTCTTTCAGCACGAACACTTACCTACACTCGATGTCGAATAAGCAATTTTTTAACACTATATAATCTAGAAGCTGATATAAACGCAAAAACCAAATCAATTAATTATAAATATTCCCAACAAGCCGACGTTTGGTCCACATTTTGTTTTGTTCCTTGCTATTTTAGTTCGCACCTTGATTCGTACGGTGTGAATGCACGTCGCGCCAAACGCCCAGCCCTCCGCAAACGTTTGTTCAAAGTGATAATTCATCGATTGTTTACTAGTGGCCTGTGAATGAGGGCATGACGGTCTTTTATTTCGTTGATAAATCACATTGAGGTTGCATTTACAATGAAGCTACTAAAGCTTCAAATTTGAGGCACAAATTACGTTTACTGAAATATAATTATATAATAGAACAGACGTTTTTAAGTAAAATTGAGTAATTGACTGATCTCGTGTTGGATGAAATAAAAAGGTCCAATGATATTGTTACGCCGGTAAGAGTAACGCCATCTATCGCCGTATTCGAACGAATATCGAAGGATCTAGTAGATCTAGAACGCTCGAGAAGTACAACGCCATCTAATGTCAGATAGCGGAAACACAATACTCGAAATGTGTGAAATATTCTCGAGAATTCTAGGGATCGGCTATAAAATCGTTGCAAAGATGGCACGCAGTCAGTTAGTAATCGGAACTACTCGAAGCAAAACAACGAACGGATCACCTGAAGCGAAGCGGAAGTGTTTGTTGAGTGTTTTAAGTGATCTAAGGGATAATACAGATTTTTTATTTATCCCGAGCCCCAGCGCGTAACAATATTTTCATATAGATTGTGGCGATAGCCATCACACAACACAAGATATTTAACAGATACCTGAATCTCACTTCCGACATTTTCAAGCTAAGCTTACATATGTATGTATTTACAAGTTCCGAACAACAACATTCAGACTGTCGGTCTACCGAGCAATATTTCGTTGTAATTTCCAAAATATTATTGACATGTATAATGATGAAATGATTGAAATAGGCTAGTGAAATATAGGCTATAGAAATATAAATGTTGACAATATTCTAGGGAATAAGCGTCCTTTTGCTTTTTATTAAATACATTTATTTTAAAACTTTAAATAAAACTACCTCACCCCAGTAAAATAATCTAATGTTCAATCTTAATACAATTTTGGATACCATCAGAAATAGGTAAAATTATGTTAAATATTTTCAAACTAATTAACTACTTGTCTACGTTCGTATTAGCCTTATTTCCTGTTAAACTATTTGTTGCTCCATTTCATAACGAATTTTGGCTAACTACATTATACTAATGGACACATAATAATATCCCGTTAAAATGTAATGTTCTCTCAACTAGAAATTTTAGCTAACAACTTTATGAGCTTAACGACCGCTAAATGTGGAATAAAGAGATAGTTCACAACGTTTATTAGGTATTTTGCGATTTTAGTTCAACCATTGCAAATTAGATTACGAATTGAAATTATAGTCGTTGTGGATGAGACGTCCGATGCGCTTGTAGCGAGTACTTTGGCCACGCCGGCATTAGAACCCCGTAAAAAAGCCCGCTGAGTTTGTTTCGCCGGTTCTTCTCAGGACTGTGGCTTTTTTTGGAACCGGTGGTAGAGTTAACATTGTTATTTATATTTTGACATTCAACAAGTGTGTTATAAGTTGAAATAAATGATTTTGAATTTGAATTTGAAAAGGAAATACTTCCGTAACAAATGAAATTTACTATCGTCAAAACTGAACTTTGAATTTCCTTCTTACAGCAATTCCGTAATCATTCTATCCCTAATATAGAAATAACTTTAGCAAGGCAGTCTTATTTTCTTCCACCAAGAATTAATTTCAACTTCCAGCTAAATCACACAAGCATTACTCCGGATGTATCCTGTGAAGAACTTGACACAATGCTGGAGAAGCTCGTTTTTATTGCTTAGATGGGTGGACGAGCTCACAGCCCACCTTGTGTTAAGTGGTTACTGGAGCCCATAGACATCTACAACGTAAATGCGCCACCCACCTTGAGATATAAGTTCTAAGGTCTCAAGTATAGTTTACAACGGCTGCCCCACCCTTCAAACCGAAACGCATTACTTCTTCACGGCAGAAATAGGCAGGGTGGTGGTACCTACCCATCCGGACTCACAAGAGGTTCTACCACCAGTGCAGCCAGCTATGGATAATCGCTCGTTCTCACTGCTCCTACACGACAAATCTCGAATTCATACTGCACAACAGACGGTCTCTAAGCTACAAGAGCTGTTAAGGTTCAAAGCTTTTCGTTAACCAGCATACTCACTAGACTGCGCAAACAGATTTTTACCAACTTTCCAAAGTTTGTGCAGTGTCTTGAAAGGGAAAAAATTTAATACTGGTAAGCAAAATGCCTTCGAAGGATTCGTTGGTTCCCGTACCTATCCCTTACTGACTTCTATAAGAAGGCCATGAAAAAATAATCACTGCACAGGTGGCAATGCGTCAATGCCAATGGATGGATGTACTTTTTTTTACTTTTTTTGTGTATCTTTTAGGTTGTGATGGGTACTGTCTGCCTAATAAATAATTAAATAAATAGAAGAAAACTATTCACAAAAAAAAATACTTTAACTTTCGATGTCCTAAATATTAATATAATAACAATATTAATAATAAAGAAAAGAATATATGATTATATATGAAATAATTAATTTAATCTTCTATCTATATATATAAAAATGAATTGCTGTTCGTTAGTCTCGCTAAAACTCGAGAACGGCTGGACCGATTTGGCTAATTTTGGTCTTGAATTATTTGTGGTAGTCGAGAGAAGGTTTAAAAGATAGATAAATATGAAAATGCTCGGAATTAAATAAAAATAACAATTTGGTTTATCCTTTGATGTGTCCCCCGTCGGACGGATTCCTATTGTTTGTTTTAAGTTTATTTTACACAAAAGTTGAGGTCTTTTATTTATCGACTGAGGCACTACAAAGTCTGCCGGGTCAGCTAGTTAAAATATAAATATTTATACCTTTTTATACCAATTATATTCATAATAATAAGCGCGAGAATAAACCGTGAAAGTAGCTTTTTTAACTATGTTCTATGACATGTAACAAGAACTCAGATACCCAGGAAATATAATTCTAAAACTGTCAAGGATCCCTCAAAATTTCAACACAACTAAACGTGCTACGACCCGCTCTTGATTATAAATGAATTTTAAATTAGTTCCTACACTGTTTACGTGTAAAGCCAATAGTTTGTTGTATGTAAACACAGTAAAACTTCTCGATAGCTTTAGTGGCAAAATTGTAGTTGGAGTAGCTGACTAGTTTATACCGATAATAGTGTGGTATAAGTTCAGAGCTGTAGCGTTTTTGTGTTAATCAGATTCTAAAGCAAATGAGCAGTACATTTCAGCTTAAAGCATGTGACAATCGTCTTGGAAATGAATTAAAACCAAGGTGATTTGATTGTTACGCATAAGTAAAATGTTCCACCAAAGTACAACTTAAAACTGTATTCAACATTTAAAACACTTGAAACACTCAACAGACACTTTAAAACTCTCAATTCGCTTGTTCCGCTTCGCTTCGGGTGATCCGTTCGCTGTTTCGCTTCGACTAGTTCCGATTACTGATTGACTGCGTGGCATCTTTACAACGCTTTTAATATAGCCGATACCTTATCTCTAGAATTATCGAGAATATTCCACACATCTCTGGTAGTAGTTCCCGCTATCTGAAAATAGATGGCGTTGTACTTCTCGAGCATCCTAGGTACTACTAGGTCCTTCAATATTCGACTATTCGGCGATAGATGGCGTTACTTTTACCGGCGTAACAATATCCATGTAATATTTGTGTGTCTCTTGTGAGTCTGCACGGGTAGGTACCACCAATCTGATTATTATTGCCGTGAAGCGTTTTGGCTTAAAGGGTGGGGCAGCTGTTGTACTGTAAAAAAACGGAGACCTTAGAACTTATGTCTCGAAGTAGGTGGCGACAATTACATTTTAGGTGTCTGGGCTCCGGTAACTACTTAACACCAGGTGGGCCGTGAGCTAGTCCACGCACATAAGCAATTAAAAAAAAAGCTTCAGACAATTCCATGCAGTGTAATCTATACTAATATATAAATCTACAGTGGTTTTTACGGATGTTCCGTTATAACTACTGAACCATGCATCCGCTTGACTTGAAACTTGGTATCCATGTAGAAAATACATGTAATTAAGGCTAATATTTATATGAGTATTGGACTCCTTAATAATAATAATGACAATAAATAATGAAGTTAATATTAAATGCCCAGAGAAGCGGACGAGTACGGCTAGTCTCTTATATTTCAAACCGTGTATCTCAATTCCAACAGCTTCGTAATCGGCAAATATTTAGGGTGGCGTTATTTGCCTAAGTAAATTGATGTTTAGAATCAACGGTGTTAAACATTACTTGTCAACTAAAGATAATTCCAATCAGGAACTAATAAACAAAATCGAATCAGGCTTGAATTAAATTTTGATTGCTTTTAGATTTTTGATTCGGTTTTCAAATTGCAAGCTTCGGGAGGAATTTTAAGCATTGACGTTTTCGTAAAACCATAACAGGATATATTTTTTTATAGCCCTTGTAGGCAGACTAGCATACGGCCCACCTGATGGTGAGTGGTTACCGTCGCCCATGGACTTCAGCAATGCCAGGGGCAGAGCCAAGCCGCTGCCTACCGTTGAATATATAATGTAAAAAACTTATAACAATGAACAACTTATATAATTGCAACATATTCATTTGAATCTAATATATAAAATTCTCGTGTCACAATGTTCGTTCCCATACTCCTCCGAAACCGCTTGACCGATTCTCATGAATTTTTTTATGCATATTCAGTAAGCCTGAGAATCGGCTACTATCTATTTTTCATACCTCTAAGTGATAAGGGTTGTCCACCCCAATTTTTTTTTTTATTTGGACTTTTTTTTTTGTTATAATGAGGTATTATGTGGTTGAATGAGGTTTTGTTATTTTTATTATATATTCCCTCAACGTTCACAGCGCTACATGCCTCTTTCACTCATTTACCACATCCTTACACACTTAGTTAGTTTTTGTTTCTACACTAGAAATTCCCTAGAAATCTTATATATGGCAAAACAATGTTTGCCTGGACAGCTAGTATTATTATACAATTTCTAAAAGGGCACATCTCTGAAAATGTAAAATGTTCAGGAAATGAAAAAAAACTGATTATTTTCTAAAGCAGTGAAAAATTTAAAATATTAACTTTTGAGATATATGTTAGTAGTAATTAGCAATTGAAAATTACTGGAATTATTATAAAATGGGTGTAGGTAAGCCTCAAAACTACATGTATAGGAAAAAACGTATATGACAAAATATGCGACATGTGCCCTTTTCGAAATTGCATATTCAATTGCTTTTAATTTAATTTAAAATTTTGAGTCACTCGATAGTGCAATAGTTAGCGGCTCTGACTGTTGCACCGATGGTCGTGGGTTCGATTCCCACATCAGACAAACATTCGTGCCATTACTCTCCTACACTCTCCTCACTATATTGTATGGTGTGACAGTGACATGACATATCTATCTTAACTTTCTTTATTTTTATTGCTTAGATAAGTGGACGAGCTCACAGCCCACCTGGTGTTAAGTGGTTACTGGAGCCCATAGACATCTACAACGTAAATGCGCCACCCACCTTGAGATATAAGTTCTAAGTTCTCAGTATAGTTACAACACCTGCCCCACCCTTCCAACCGAAACGCATTACTGCTTCACGGCAGAAATAGGCAGGGCGGTGGTATCTATCCGCGCGGACTCACAAGTGGTCCTACCACCAGTAAAGACACGGAGGCTCGAAGGCCATGTAGTGCGTATGGAGTAGGATCGGGCTGTGAAACGGGTGTACCGGAGGGACGACGCCCCGTAGGGGAGCCCAAATACCGCTGGTCTGACGCTGTGGAAGGAAATTTACGTAAGCTCCAAGTGTTGGACTGGCATGGCGTAACGCAGCGCCGGGATGAATGGTATGTTTATTGTCGGAAACCAAGACCCACTTCGGGGTCATAGCGCCAGTGCTGTAGTAGTAGTAAGCTTGACTTTTAGGTTTCATGTACACTATCACTTTCGATAACATTTTCCAAAAAACTTAATAGTTGTTGGTTGGGTAGTGCGCGAAATCGTTATTCGTAAATGGATTTTCTTCGTATGAAATCCAAAATTAAATAAAAAAAATACCTACCCTTCGAAATATCTATCACTAGCGACCCGCCCTCGCTTCGCTTCGGAAACATTAAAACACACATGAAACCAAAAAAAAAAATAAAAAAAGAATAAAAAAAAAGTAGCCTATGTTCATCAGGGACAATGTCGGCATCTAATGGAAAAAGAATTTTTCAAATCGGTCCGGTAGTTTCGGAGCCTATTCGAAACAAACAAACAAATCTTTCCTCTTTATAATATTATTATTATATCTATCATTACTTCAGAACGTTGATCGCACTTAAGCTGGAGTCGAAAAAGAAAACATTCACCCTCGTTGGCAAATGTAAAATTTTACACGTCCATAAACCCACGTCTGAGTATTTACTAAGTATCAAGAATCATATTCGAACTTGAAAATATTTGTTAGGATTTTACGATAATGCGCAGCGTGAGGGCTCGGGTCATAGAGTTTATAATATTTTAAAGTAGAATGTTTGAATGTTAGAGATTCGTATCTTATTTTTTTTGGTAAATTTTTATTAATTCTGTTGCTTAAACCTGTGAGCGTGCTCACAGCTTATCTGGTGTTGAGAAGTTACCCGAGTCCATTGACAGCAACAATTTAAGTCGTCGTGACCTAAAGGATAAGACGTCCGGTGCATTCGTATGTAGCGATGCGCCGATGTTCGAATCCCGCAGGCGGGTACCAATTTTTCTAATGAAATACGTAACAACAATTCATTATTCAACAAATGTTCACGATTGACTTCCACGGTGAAGGAATAACATCGTGTAATAAAAACCAAACCCGCAAAATTATAATTTACGTAATCACGGGTGGTAGGACCTCTTGGAAGTCCGCAAGGGTAGGTACCACCACCCCGCCTATTTCCGCCGTGAAGCAGTAATGCGTTTCGGTTCGAAGGGTGGGGTAGCCGTTGTAACTATACTGAGACCTTAGAACTTATATCTCGAGGTGGGTGGCGCATTTACGTTGTAGATGTCTATGGGCTCCAGTAACCACTTAACACCAGGTGGGCTGTGAGCTCGTCCACCCGTCTAAGCAATAAAAAAAAAAAAAAACCGCTACCTACCTTCTAAGTCTCAATTCGGAAATGGGCAAGTGATCCTTACTCGTGTGGTCTCACAAGGCGCCCTACTGCCTCTGTCACTTAACTACCCCTCAAAGTCTTAGCAATGGTCTCAACGTAATCTTTCTGCCGCCGCATAACTGTCACCGGTTAATCTATACTAATATTATAAAGAGGAAAGATTTGTTTGTTTGTTTGTATTGAAAAAGCTGCGAAACTACTGAATCGATTTGAAAAATTCTTTCATCGTTTGGAAGCCACACTATTCCCGAGTGGCATAGGCTATAATCTTTTTTGAAAAAAAACTAAGGATCCTTACTAAAACTCCAATAATGTAACCCAAGGTGTAAAAAAATTACCTAAAATATTCTTTACATCGCGTGCCCTGCAAAAATTATTGATGATAGAATAAAATAATGTAATACGACTTTGTACAACACATTATTATTTACAAAAAGTGTCGCGACAGCATATGTCTGTTAGGTTATAGTTAGGCCGCAATAAATGTTCTTTTATTTAAAAAAACTAGAGGTCCCGCAGTAGTCGAAATTCGACTATAATTAATTGGAATTGTAAGTTTGTACACTATTATGATTGTATTTTATACTTCTGTAATCACAAATTTCGCCAAGGCTACACTATAAAAAATATTAACAAAGACAAACAATATTTAATCCATTCTCAATTTGACAATAGACGTTAAGAACAAAAGTTTGACAATAAATAGTATGCATGCGTGTGTGCGTCAAATACATGGTATGTAGTGTGTGTGATGTTTTCTTTATTGATTTAATGTATCTTTTATGCATTATTTTAAAAAAATATTAGCATTATGCACTTCTTCTCTATATTATCTATACTAATATTATAAAGAGGAAAGATTTGTTTGTTTGTTTGTTTCGAATAGGCTCCGAAACTACTGGACCGATTTGAAAAATTATTTTACCATTAGAAGCCGACATTGTCCCTGATGAACATAGGGTACTTTTTTTAATTTTTTTTTAATTTTTTTTTTTTTTTTCATGTGTGTTTTAATGTTTCCGAAGCGAAGCGAGGGCGGGTCGCTAGTTCTCTATAAGTGTGGAAAATTTCATACTCCTCCGTCCGCGCAATTTTCGTAAAAAGAGATACAAAGTTTTTGCTTCACGTATTAATATATAGATAAAACAACATCTAATATCGTTGAATTTTTTGTTAAAGACCCGAGCGGACCGGAGCGAGCCGCTAGTATATATATAAAGATTAAAATAATTTCCACGTAGCAATTCTACAATATCTATTCTACGTCAGTAACGTTTGCTTTCGGTGAGACGGAAATATCCGTAAATGGTAAGGGTTTCGTAAGTTTAGAGCCGAGTTCGGTCCCGATGTTGGAAAATATTGAATTTCTCCGGTTAATCTTGTAAGCGATATAGATTTTCTTGTTCGGTAACTTGCAACGTAAGATTTCGTCGATTTAGAATAGGTAGTACTGAACTACAATGTTCGTTCGAATTACGGGCGTTGGTGTGGAGATGGAAAATGCTAAAAATAAACCACTACAACTTTTGTGAAGATTTAAATGATTTATTTTATGGAACTACGATTGAAAGGATGCCAATTACGGTATTTAATTTAGATTAATAAAAGTGAAACCCGCAAAATTATAATTTGCGTAATTACTGGTGGTAGGACCTCTTGTGAGTCCGCGCGGGTAGGTACCACCGCCCTGCCTATTTCTGCCGTGAAGCAGTAATGCGTTTCGATTTGAAGGGTGGAGAAGCCGTTTTAACTATACTGAGACTGATATATAATATAGCTGCCCCACCCTTCAAGCCGAAACGCATTACTGCTTCACGGCAGAAATAGGCGGGGTGGTGCTACCTACCCGTGCGGACTCACAAGAAGTCCTTCCACCGGTAAATCGTATAAGCCTCTGAAATAAGTCAGTCCGAGATCATGGCGTTTGTAAAAGCGCAAAAATATCAGAACTTATTAAAAGTGAATATAGTCAATTATAAATAGTAATAATATTAAGAATCCTTTTAATAATGACGTTTATAAAATAACATAAAGACATTAATACATTTAATAATGTCAAAAATGCTCATTGAGTTTGTTTCGGTAATTCTTCACTTAAAGTCGATTTCAAAACTTTACGTAACTTTTATTTTAAGAGACTATAAGCATAAGGTGTGTATGTAAGCATAAGTGTTTGACATATAGTATGAAATTAAAATTTTAAAATGGAGGCAGCAAGACCAAAGTACCGTCTCTCACGTCCCGATGTCTGGGATCCAGTACATAGGCACCATTTAAAGCTAGCCCAAGCAATATTTGATCAAAACTACGAGCATCTACCCTCAAGCTGACAATCCAAACATTAACGTAAAGTATTTGAACACTAAATGAAATGTATTGAACGTCTCTTGCCAAATGTGTTACAATAGAAAAGTTTTCATATAAAAATTCCACAAATTACAATATGGACGCGAAGGTCTGTTTGTTTATGTGTTTTGGCAAGTTTGTGCTCCCATAAATTTTGGTTCGGGTTATTTTCTGAGATTGGAAATAATACCCTTTGGTTGTTTGATGAATGTTATGTATCAAGGATCTGGGCTTGAATCTAGACCAAAATAGCAATCGGGAGAAAGTTTATGAACTATCTGTATATTAGCTAACAAGGGATGAACAATGAAACCATTTATATAGTCTGAATAACCACTTCGGATAATTGTCTGAATAAGATCCCTCTCCAAGTAATTGTTTAATATCGGATGCTACTTCTTTTCTTGTTTATTTATCGCATTCTTTTGTTTTTACCACTGTCAATGTCAAATTCTGTTATCCTTTACTGATGTCAGCGACATTTGTAGTATCTTCTAGCAGATAATTTATTGTTCTGCCTCTGCCTATTTGTGTATTGAAGTATTGACCCAGATTTGAAATATTGACCCAGATACTTCGACCAAGATGTTTCATGGCTATCATGATGGTAATATTTTTATGTGATGTATATGATCTACCTAAACTGAATAATAGACAAAAAGGTAAGTTAGTTTGATAGCTCATCAAATGAAAACAAGAAACATATAATATTATCTGCATATTTCAAATCAATATTTTTTACACAAATATGTAAATTACAGCCGGAGGTTACTATATGTAAATATGATGCATATAAAAGTCAATCTTATTTTAGAAATAAAATATCTTTCAGTAAATCAAATTTAATTTAAATGGCGATAGAAAAGAATATATATTCTAACAGAACAAAAAGACAAGCTTGATTAATTAATAATAATTAAATTAATAGTAATAAGTACTAGTGGTCCCCCAGTAGTTGAAATTCGACTATAATTAATTGAAATTACAAAAATGACACCATACATACACCATAGACAAACAATATAAATCTATTCTTAATTTGACCACAGACTAACAATAAACAAAGATGCGTGTCTGTGTGTGTTTGTCAAATACATGGTAGTGTGTGTAATGTTTTTTCATTGATTTAATGTATTTTTATGCATAATGAAATTATATGTATTAACATTCTGCACTCCTTTTCTATATTACCTATATCTATACGTGCAATTTTCGTAAAGAGGGGTGCAAAGTTTTTGTTTCACGTATCAATATATAGATGATCAAAAACAATACATACATTCAGTAATATTTGTATATACGTAGCACACATCTATATATTAATAGGTAAAGCAAAAACTTTGTATCCCTCTTTACGAAAATTGCGCGGACGGAGGAGTATGAAATTTTCCACACTTATAGAGAATATAAAGAAGAAGTGCACAATGCTAATATTTTTTTTAAAATAATGCATAAAAGATACATTAAATCAATAAAGAAAACATTACACACACTGCATACCATGTATTTGACGCACACACGCATGCATACTATTTATTGTCAAACTTTTGTTCTTGACGTCTGTTGTCAAATTGAGAATAGAATATTGTTTTTCTTTGTTAATATTTATTATAGTGTAGTCTTGGCGAAATTTGTGATTATAGAAGAATAAAATACAATCATAATAGTGTACAAACTTACAATTATAATGAATTATAGTCGAATTTCGACTACTGCGGGACCTCTAGTATTCAATAGCAAATAATATACATCATTAAAATTTAATAGATTTTAGAGAAATATATTATTATTACTTCTCATCTAAATTTATGGCAGATCCTTGTCATCAAAGATTCCATCTAAACGAGTCCTTCCAATTCATATACACTGCAGTACTGTTGTCCAACGTAATTTCGCCTCGAAAGGAAAACGTCTTATCAAATATTCTATTTGTGAATAGTCGGTCGGTCAGCGGTGTGCGACCAGACCTTTTGAATTATAAACTAGTGGATTTAATACTAAATTTCTTTACTCTACTATAATTCTAATGGATTTCTCGTTTGAGCAAGCAATGTTTTCGAATTCACAATGATCAGTGAACTCAATCACAATGATCACTGAACATCAGTTACTGAAAATTTGGATTCAAGTTTGCGACGCCTAATAATCTCAAAATTGCTGTAGCGATTATAAGAAAATATCTCTTCTAATTCTGATAGTTTTTTTTTTATTGTTTAGATGGGTGGACGAGCTCACAGCCCACCTGGTGTTAAGTGGTTACTGGAGCCCATAGACATCTACAACGTAGACGCGCCACCCACCTTGAGATACAAGTTCTAAGGTCTCAGTATAGTTACAACGGCTGCCCCACCTTTCAAACCGAAACGTATTACTGCTTCACGGCAGAAATAGGCAGGGCGGTGGTACCCACCCGCGCGGACTCACAAGTGGTCCTACCACCAGTAATTACGCAAATTATAATTTTGCGGGTTTGATTTTTATTACACGATGTTATTCCTTCACCGTGGAAGTCAATCGTGAACATTTGTTGAGTACGTATTTCATTTGAAAAATTGGTACCCGCCTGAGATTCGAACACCGGTGCATCGCTTCAACACGAATGCACCGGACGTCTTATCCTTTAGGCCACGACGACTTCTTATTATTGAAGTTATAGCTGTAAATGAAATCAGTGATTGTTGTGTACAAATAAAACCCACAGCGTCGGGAAACAGTGATGTGATCAAGGTTTTTTAATACAGACGTGTGAACGAGTCATCGTTGAGATATAAGTCTTAATTTTTTAGTATAACGGCTGTTCCGACCAAAATAAAATGCTTGAATGCTTCGCCACAGACGCAAGTAGGGTTATCGTACATGTAGTATGGTCTACCCATACACACTTACGATACACCTTGCGGCCAATAATTACGCAAATTTCATTTTTTTTCGGGCTTTGGTTTCTATTATACTATGCACTGCGAAATGTTAGTGAAGGTAGGTTAGTTTGAGATATTAGAGGATGGGCTAATTTGTTGAGATAGATCCGCCGTTATATAGCCGCAGGTCGGAGGAAGGATTTTACATTACTCCTGCTTCTAACCCCGGTCATCGTTCTCGTCGAACCCGTCGCTTGCGACGAAAAGCTTGCGAGTAAATTAACCCTCAGACACAACCCATTGAATTTCTCGCCGGATCTTCTCAGTGGGTCGCGTTTCTGAACCGGTGGTAGGTTCTGCGAAGCACGGCTCCTACTAGGGTTCGTGTTAGCAACGTCGTCAGGTTTGAGCCCCGTGAGCTCACCTACTAGTTAAGGTTACGCTGAAATAGCCTCTCAAGGCTATCAGCTTAGGTAGGAAAAAAAGCTTCTAACATTTCAGTACTCTCAACATCAATCTTCTTTGTCTCCACCTTATCCCACTAGGTGGGATCGGCACAGCAAATTTTCCTATTCCATTCTCATCTATCAGTCGTCATCTAAACACTCACTCCTAGCTTTCTCATATTATTGGTATTCTCAAGGTGTGTGGCGCATTTACGTTGTAGATGTCTATGGGTTCCAGTAACCACTTAACACCAGGTGGGCTGTGAGCTCGTCCACACATCAAGGCAATAAAAAAAAATATATATATATATATTATCATCATATCTCTCAACGTCAATGATTCAAAAATATTTAATTTCCCCCCCTTTTAATTAGATTGGTGATCTTCTGTTGACTTCTATTTAGTCATTGCCAGGCCCATCTAAATGCTCCGAAAAGATGGGAGATTCTACTACAAATCATAACTACCACTTATTCAAACACTTCCCGGTGTAAGAAAACGTCAACGGTATTTAAAAAAAAAACACTACTGCATCAGTCACATTCAAAGCACAAAACTTGTGTTGTAAACTAGGATACGATTCATAAAAATTTAACAAATCTTTTACGACACAGAATCGTGCGATATCCAAAACTTCACTGAACCAGTAATAAAGTCTGCAAAGCAGTTACGTATCTCAAGGCGTTATTATCTTTTCAAAATATGGATTTCGTGTAATGCTATGCGTAGAATAAGCAGCGTAGATGTGCTCAATATTCATACAGTCATGGTAAATATACAATTCTCATTGCTGTCATCGACACTAATCTATGTATCTAGAAATCCACACACACAATAAATACCCCACGCCTCTTAAACAGTGTGAAGATTTAGAAAGATCAAAACTGCCGTAGAGTTTACAGTTTTTGTTGTCCGGAAATTATTTAATGACAATAAAAAAGGCAACATTTCATCGAAAAAGTAGTTTTAATTATTTGTATTATTCTTTTTAAACTAGCATAGTTTTGAGCGCGGCGACCGAATCAAGAAATTCCGTAACGAAAATAAAACCTAGCTCCCTTCACTCCGTCTACCATGTCGCTCGCATTCAACACATTCACACGTTGCGCTTGTGTAGTGTTTGTGAATAAGCGCGCGGCGTGACGTCGCACTGCATGCGCATCATAAAAAGTCTGCACATCTTTCTCTCGCGCGGTCTAGCTTATGAGTGTGAAGGGGACAGTTAATGTTTTGATTTTGTTAATATTTATAAATATAGCGTGGTCTTATTTTTTTGTTTTAATATTAAATTATTATTGTCTAATTATAATTGCATCAGTTGATAAAAAATGATATGCAATAGCTATACCGCGGCAGTCCCCGAGTGCCACACGTGTTTTTTTTATTATTAATATTTACATTTCACTGTCGGGTTTCGGTAATAAAAACAACAAAAAGTTCCATCTAAATGTACCTGATCTATGCTGCAGCCATAAAACTGACGCGAGTTTAACGATCAGTCTCTTCGCTACCGACTTTTTCATGATAACAGCATTATATCAGCCGTTTTCATGTTTTCAATTCAATGATATAATGCATTAGGGAAATATCTTTTTATTTTTTTTATTTTATCGTTCTTATTGTGTCCATAGGGTGTCAATTTTACTACATAATGGTAGCGAGAAACAAAACAGCTTCGTGTATGTTATATCTGTCATAAATTCTAGCTCTATAATTTCAAAGTTTCTTTTTAAGTTATCACTGTTGGCCATACTGCCTACTACAGTCTGCAAAACCAAAATACAATCTATATTAATATTATAAAGCTGAAGAGTTTGTTTGTTTGAACGCGCTAATCTCAGGAGCTACTGGTCCGATTTGAAAAAATATTTCAGTGTTAGATAACCCATTTATTGAGGAAGGCTATAGGCTATATAACAACACGGTAAGGTCAATACAAGTGGAGCACCAATAAAGAATGTTTCAAAATTGGGGGTTTAAATAGCTTCTTAACATTCTATAATTCCAAAATATTTTCACTTGCTACGTAAATGAAGTGGGGGTAAAATTTAGCGTTATGCCAAAGTAACTATTCCACGCAATAACTAGTAAGGAAATATAGGCAACTAGCAGGGAAGAAGACACAGTCTTCTCTTAAAAATAAACAGGACTTGCACTATTCGATGCTATTGTGAAACCAAATCACTTGAGACCCACTCACAAAAAAAAAATCAATATATAATAATAGATTCAGATGCTAAGGAGGAGTTCAATGACTAATAGACATACATACATAAGAGTAGTATTTTAAAGAAGTGTAGTCTAACAATTTTTTTTTTTTGTATTAGAACAGACCATAACAGTTTTTTTTTTGTTGCTTAAATGGGTGGACGAGTTCACAGCCCACCTGGTGTTAAGTGGTTGCCGGAGCCCATAGACATCTACAACGTAAATGCGCCACACACCTTGAGACATAAGTTCTAAGGTCTCAGTATAGTTACAGCGACTGCCCCACCCTTCAAACCGAAACGCCTTACTGCTTCACGGCACAAATAGGCAGGGTGGTGGTACCTACCCGCGCGGACTCACAAGAGGTTCTACCGAAAATCGAAATAAAACCTAAGGATTATGAAAAATCAAGCGAAACTTTCAAGTGTAACTTAAAAATAATAATTTCACTTGTATAATAAGTATATAATGGAATTATACATTTTACCACCAAGAACGCTCGGCTTTAAACACAGGCCTTGCTTTTTTCTAAATAAAGAAACAATGAATGATCATTGTTCTATACTCTTCGTATATACTGTGTTACTTATAGTATTTTGTATTCAAGTTTAACAATATTTGCTATGTGTATGTGCATTACTATAATTCTCATCTTGTATTTGTTATTTTACCTGTTGTACACACACTCATCACTTTTAATTATTATTCTCATAATCCTCTCGCGGGTCTGCTGGAAGAGATTTCTTAAAGAAATATACAGTGCCTTTGTACATAATTTTCCTATTACTCTGTACTATGTCTTCTTTTTTGTGTGTACATAAATAAATAAATAAATAAATGAGTGCAAGTTCGTATAATGAATTCTAGTTACAGCGACTCATGAATGGTACTCTCCCCGTAATGTATTGAAAATCATTACGTATTTGTAGCTTACGTATGGATAGCTCTTATGGGCTGGCGCAAATTCAATTTTCTGCGCCCTCATTTCGCTTCAGGCACATTAAACTATTCACCACGCGTTTCACACGGGCTAATTATGAACATAACTCCTGTAAAACTAGAATATATTACACGACAATATTTTCCACAACTTAAATTCTAACATATCTTTAATAACAGTAAAAAGTTTATTTTTACTGGTGGTAGGATCTACGGGAAAGTACCACCGCCCTGCCTGTTTCAGCCGTGAAGCAGTAATGCGTTTCGGTTTGAAGGGTGGGGCAAATATATTAAGTGTATAATCTATGGTGGGGCAGCCGTTGTAACTATACTGAGACCTTAGAACTCATATCTCAAGGTGGTTGGCGGTATTTACGTTATAGCTGTCTATGGGCTCCGGTAACCACTTAACTCCAGGTGAGCTTTAAGCTCGTTCACACTCGTGCATACTGGTGACAAACAAAAACTTCTCTGTCTCACACACACACACACACACACACAGTTAATTAGTTTATTTTTATAAAATTGCACAACTTAATTTTTTCAACTTAAGATAGTATTATTATATCTTATACCTTATATTATATATCTTACATTAACCACACATATAAGTGACTTACATTTAGTTTCGTTAATAACTGTACACTTTATCTTGCGGCAACGGCTTTCTATTGTAAGTAATAAATAAATAAATAAATATTCTGATAACTTTTAGATGTATTTTAAAAGAAATATATCAGTACTGATTTCTCCTGTTCAATTCTCAACTTTTTCAGCTTTTCATATACTACTTATATGTCTATAAGCACTAGGTCACACATTTTTCCTAAAGATTTTATTTTAAACTAGAGATTTTATTAAAGATTAACATTTCAAAGAGCGTCCATGAGAATCGAATTCAAATCTGAACGAATTGAATACTTTTCGTAACAAACAAAAGGAAATCACGCCAATACGAACTACGACGTAAACATAAACATGTCTAATAAAGCATAGAGAAAACGCGATAAGAATGTTGAATGAACGATGAAGAAAAAATCCTCCGGAAAGTTCTGGAGGAATCGAGATCATTACTGGAGTATGTCGAGCGTAAAATAAAGCTGCAGACTTGGGTTTCGTTTATCTTTCATATCTGTTTTCTTTTTAGAGGCATTGTTGTTAGAATATATTAATCTTTGCTTGTATTAAATACTTTGGAGCAGAATTTATTCTTCGTAAATTGTCCGTTGGGACTGACAGACGAAGTAGCAATGAAATAATAAATAAATATAATAAATAAATAAATATTTACTAACAATCACGCCACGTTAACTGGTCCCGTGATAAGTTCGTAAAGAACTTGTGTTACAGGTACCAGATAACGGAAATAAATGTAAGATTTTTATTATACACATACATATATTTAATATACATCCATAACCCTGGAAAAGACATTTATATTTATCATACGAATATCTTCCCTTGGCGGGATTCGAACCCGCGACCCCCTTGTGTAGTGACCATGTCACTTACCACTACACCAGACGGCCGTTAATCGGCCATGCATCGACGTTGCTTAACAATCGCATTTCTAATCTTTTACAATACTTACTTTTTACTGGTGGACTCTTGTGAGTCTGCGCGGGTGGGTACCACCACCCTGCCTATTTCTGCCGTGAAGCAGTAATGCGTTTCGGTTTGAAGGGTGAGGCAGCCGCTGTAACTATACTTGAGACCTTAGAACTTATATCTCAAGGTTGGTGGCGCATTTACGTTGTAGATGTCTATGGGCTCCAGTAACCACTTAACACCAGGTGGGCTGTGAGCTCGTCCACCCATCTAAGCATAAAAAAAAAACTTAATAAAAACTAACATTTTTACTATAATTATATTATTTTCGATGCTTAGAAAACTCTAGTTTTAGTGGCCACGGATTACTAAGGTGTTATAAATCGATACTTAAACATTGTACAGTTAATGTGACGTGAAAACATCTGGAATCTTCTTATCGTGCAGATGAAGGTCAAACTGCTGGACCTCAAGACACTATTAGTTCATTCTGTGTCAAATGAAACGCGGAAGTCGAGAGGTCAGCAAACTGACATTAAAATATACCTATAGGTATATTGCGAAATTTTATCTATAGAACACAACGGGACTCGTTAGCAACACGTCATTTCGGATCCTCCTGATCCACTAACGGTGCTTTTAGGTACCTCAAGCACCGGTCAGCGTTCTCGTCGAACCCGTCGCTTGCGATGAAGAATCCGGAGAGTAAACTTACCCGCAGACACAGCCCACTGAGTTTCTCGCCAGATCTTCGCAGTAGGTCGCGTTTCTGATCCGGTGGTAGATTCTGCGAAACACTGCTCTTGCTAGGGCTAGTGTTAGCAGCGCCCCCACATTTGAACCTCGAGAGCTCACCTACTCCATGGATTACGCTGGCATAGCCTCTCAAGGATTAGGTAGGAAAAGGTAAGCTAGCAAAAAAACCTTCAAACGAACCCAAAAAGCACGATGAATTATAATCGAACGATAAACAGATAATTTAATATTTTCAATCCAAACAGCTTGTAATAAAAGTAGTGAACAACTGCTTTTTCGAACTTGCCTCGTCGGGTGGCGAACGAATTTTAACACTCGTAAACAAGTTACAGCGCGAGTACTAACAAAATGTTTACGACCTGTAAAATTTGTTTACCTGAAACCGTAACAAGGTAAGAAAACTTTGAATTCTAATGCGCTCCTTGGATGAACAAGGTCACGACCAGCCTATGGTTACATTGGACTGACAGGCTTAAACAATCCAGCTACAGTCTGGGCAGTTAATTGACTGGAAATAGATGTGGAATTTTTCACTGGTGGTAGGACCTCTTGTGAGTCCGCACGGGTAGGTACCACCACCCCGCCTATTTCTGCCGTGAAGCAGTAATGCGTTTCAGTTTGAAGGGTGGGGCAGCCGTTGTAACTATACTGAGACCTTAGAACTTATATCTCAAGGTGGGTGGCGCATTTACATTGTAGATGTCTATGGGCTCCAGTAACCACTTAACACCAGGTGGGCTGTGAGCTCGTCCACCCATTTAAGCAATAAAAAAAAAAATTTTATAAAAAAAACCAGAGCTTAGTATTTGGTCATTGGTCATCAGCGAATGGGTTGCTTAAATCACCGTCTACACAATCACAACGCGAATAGCGAACCTATCTTGAGGCATTAGGTCGAAATATTAATTGGATTGTAAAAAACTGTTTCATCCTTGAAGTATAACACACATGATTGAGTAATAGGCAGTCAAAGAAACAGGCAGAATGCTGGTACGGGCTTACAATCGCATGTGGTAGTTCGCAATAAGTTACGTAAGAACTTTCCGATTTTGTCGCTGATAATTTAAACGTTACTTAAAGATTCAATTATAAACGGGCAGAGAATCTCCTAAGCAAATATTATATTAATGCGTTTGTCCCAGTAGAAATCGGGAGCATCTCATCCTAGTAGCATCTCACTTTTATCCTACCTTTTTATTGCCCTTGTATATGGACGAGCACACGACCTTGAGATATAAGTTCTAAGGTCTCAGTATAATTACAACGGTTGCCCCACCCTTCAAATCGAAACGCATTACTGCTTCACGGCAGAATTAAGCGGGTACCTACCCGTGCAGATACACAAGATGGCCTATCACCAGTAATTACACAAATTACAATTTTGCGGGTTTGATTTTTATTACACGATCTTATTCCTTCACCGTTGAAGCCAATCGTGAACATTTGTCAAGGACGTATTTCATTAGAAAAATTGGTACCCGTCTGCGGGATTCGAACACCGTTGCATCGCTAGATACGAATGCAACGGACGTCTTATCCTCTAAGGCCACGACGACTTCTAACCTACCTGATGGTGAGTGGTTAGCGACGCTCATGGACGTCATCAATGCCAGGGATAGAGCCAAGCCGCTGCCTACCGTTTAATATTCTTCACAACCCTACCCAATATACCTTTATCCTTCCCATATCTACTTACACACTATACCGTTCTGAATATTTTTAAATGCCACAAAGATACCTACTGCCTGTGTAAGCCGATACATATTATAGTAGTAAATCTGAGACAGTCAAGAAGCACAATACGTCCAATTGCATTAGACGGCGCCCGCCACATAAATTGTATCATACACGATCAAGCGCTTCGATTTATCTCGGTACCATTCTCGGAGGATCTCAGCTCCGAAGATTTTTCTGTATACGACATGCCATTTTAAATTTATAGTATTTTTTTAATCTACAAAAATTCTATAGAAACTAATCGGTCTGCGTTAATAAGTTTTAAGAGATAATAGACGAGGATCTTATTTTATAACAATGACAATCTTCGATGGTGTAATAATGTAAGACGCCCAGTGATTATATCGAGTAATAGGAGGGTAGTATTCTAATACTTTTGTTGGTACGTATAGTAGGTACTAAAGCAAGCTCCTAACGGTTTCTTTACATTCTATAATAAAAGCTGATGATTGTTAATTATCTAGTTAAGGTTACGTAAAAAAATGCATATTCTAGAGAAGATTTGATTATCTAATTGATAAGGCACGAACTGTAGGCCCATTTATAGCAGTTGAATCTGATACACGCCATTTTAAAATACCGAGATCAATTTAAAGATCTTCGGGCATTTATTAATCTGCCTGCGTCTTGCATCCGTGCTTAATACGGAAAACATTAGCTACAAATGGAAGAAACATTTTTTTTATGAACTTACTTTTTTAGACAGGAAGATAGAATTGGCAAAAATGCTTTGTAACCACTAGTTTTGAGAACTGTGATATATAACTATGCCTGCAGCTTTTCGCATTGAGGATGGATCTGGACCGCTCGATAATACAGCACTGGGATGGACAGCAGTTGAGTACTCCGGATCCAACCCGATTTTTAGGCGATAGTGATCAAAATTCATTTTTATTTGTGTGTTAATAATTATTTTTAGTAATTTATACTTTTTATATGTTTTATTTGATCATTTTTAAATGGTTATTTTAATAATATTTCAATGATTCTATTTACACGTATGGACTTAATTTCCAAAACAAAATGATTTTAATGCAATTCAATTTCATACACAGTTACAGCGTTGGGTGAAATGTGGTCATCACAGTACCTGAATGTAATGATACTCTTCCTCGTTGATATTTTATAGTATTATGTAATACATACCTATTATATACTTCCTGAAGCTATATATTTAGAAGATCTATTACATTCAACAAAAAATATCAGGTTTTCGATCTCAGAATAAGTTGATAGCATACACGTGTCTATCTATAAATAGTTCCTTTGTTGTTTATACATCATTCGAGCAATGCGAATCACATCATTCCTTTTCCGGACTATATTAAGTGATTCGAAAGAACTTATCATAAAATAGGCCTGTATGTTTGTCCAACTGTGCCAGGGATGGGTTTCAATATTGAATATTCCGTCCCGGATTATATTATCCGGAAAGGCTATCGTTTGTTTGAAATGACTTATTTGTCTTAGCCGGATATAAATGAAAACAATTCTATCTGTGCGCTATTTGAGTTCTTGTTCCTTTAGGAAATTAATTTGCGATTAACACCAGTTTTCTTGGTCTTTAGGGCAATTTTAAAGTGATTAGTTTTCAATCTGCTGAAACACCGATCTCTGATATTTCAATCTAGATCTTAGGATTATTTGTTATTGTTCCAATATCACTACTAGGTAGTATATTTTTTTGAGAATATGGTACTTAAGAGTAACATTTATTTAATAAAGAATTATTTCGAAGATTGAGGCAAAAATACCTTGACTCTTCTAAAAAAAATCTAAAAATGATGATTTAAATGCCGAGATTTTTAATACTCGTGTATGGAAATAAAAAGTTATATCTATATCCAACGAATTGTACCTTCTTCTTTGACTTATGGTTCAAAAATGACGAACGAAATATGCTTTTAACTCTTTTGTCCCTAGATCTTGTAGCTTATATGATACAAAAAAAAATTTTATTGCCCTCGTAGGCAGACGAGCATACGGTCCACCTGATGGTGAGTGGTTACCATCGCCCATGGACTTCAGCAATGCCAGGGGCAGAGTCAAGCCGCTGCCTACCGCTAGTTCTCTAGTGCTAGCATCTTTTGTTTGTCACTTGTAGCATATAGAAAAGCTGTTTTGGAATATTTATTAAGTATAAGTTGATGTATATAATATTGTGTTGCTTTTGTTTTTTTGTGTAAACTTAAATTTCTAAATTTCTCTTTTTTTTTCTTCTTCCTTTGTTCACTTTCTACTTATATGTGATTTTGATGGCGAAAACATGTTTGGTTATTGTTTTAGCTATTTTTTAAAATATTATATGTTTGTATTGTACTCTTTCCCAAATAAATAAATGAATAAATAAATTAAAATCATTGACGGTTAAATTAATATTAATAGTTATATTCTTTCTAGATCGCATTTGTATACTTCTAGTCACACGAAGCTTGAAAATATACATTGTGCAAGCAATCTCGTTGAGTGTTTGCAGTGCATAAGCGTCCAAATGCTTTTAAGAGTTTCAATCCAAAGGATTGAAAGACCTGGACGCCTGCACGTCCGATTTGAGTCGTATATTTGGTCCAGTCAGAATAATTTATTGTTACGAGATAAATATGTAAATGGAATTTAGGTAAACATATAAAAATAAAGTGTTTTAAACTAGCTATATAGCTTTATCGTTATGACATTAACGGCCGTCTGGTGTAGTGGTAAGTGACATGGTCACTAGACAAGAGGGTCGCGGGTTCGAATCCCGCCAAGGGAAGATATTTGTATGATAAATAAAGATAGCACGGGGCCAGTTAACGTGGCGTGATTGTTAGTAAATATTTATTTATTTATTATCATCTATTTGTAATAATATACTTTTTGATAGATTTTATATTGTTTTTTTTCAACCATCGAAACCTATAACTATACGCCAATACAAGTATTAAGCGACTTCCGGATATGAGGCTGAACTAACTAAAAATTTAAATAAAGTTAATTTTCCAATATAAAGTTCAACTCTAAATTTCATAAAAATAACGTTCATTTTCCCATTTAAGTTGTACGCACATTACCTAACGAACTTACTAAAGTTGTTTCAATTTTAAATATTTTTGGTACTTTTTTGTATCATGTCTTATCCTTGAGCCCTAGGATCAAGTCACAGTGAAGCTTAATGAGGAATTCATGTTGAACTCTCCGCGAAGCAAATGCCAAGTGTGCATTTTTCTTATTGCCCTTGTAGGCAGACGAGCATACGGCCCACCCGATGGTGAGTGGTTACCGTCGCCCATGGACTTCAGCAATGCCAGGGGCAGAGCCAAGCCGCTGCCTATCACCGCTGCATATCATTACATAGTCGGGACATTATATCATAGGCACTTAACTCTCGTTCAGATGTTCACAGCTAGACTGATTGGAAGTGATCATCTATATTCAACAAATTTCTGTGACTTTCGCCTAATAAATGGAGACAGGTACTATACTTAGGAGTATTTAAGAGTACTTATTTTATTTGGAAGATAAACAGTGAACTTAAACTATATAAAATCTAATCTTACAGCTAAACACCATTTAAATGTCTTCGCATTTAAATAATTAAAAGCGATTGTGGTGTCGCATCGCCTAGAATTAAATATTAAACAATTAAAGCAAAACTTAAAACAAAAACAACAATAACAAAAAAAAAAAACAAAAATAAAAAAACAGAACAAGAAGCGGAGTGTTCAGAAATTTAAGCTTAGAGTTAGTAAATTGATTATTAGTAAATGATTAATTGACTTAAAATTTTACTGTTATTGATTAATTTTAATTAACGTTGACTTAGCAATCGCTTCCTATCGGTTCGACTTTGGAAATGATTTTTGGAACCGTGTAAATTTACTTTAAGCTACGACAGCGCGGTAAAGTAATAAACAAAATAAATAAAAACAATTTATATACGACAGCGGAACAATACAAAAACACATTCCGAGTCTCACGAACATTTTACACAGCGGCGGCGGTATTTCGACAAAAACAGACATAATCTATCCGACGTGCGCGAAATAAAACTGCACCACGGTCTGGGACTGAGCCAACGAGCGTCTGTCGCTTAGATTGATAAAGCCAACAAAGTGCTTTAATGCTAAATACTTCGAACAATATTGCAGCTACTGTTTTTAGTGCTGAGGGTATTGTGGGTTCCGATAGCAAAGCAATCGCATTTCAATTGTGAATCTGTCGTTATAACAATAATAATGATGAATTAAATTCAATTTTATTATTGATAGCTGAGTCCCGCGATGCCACGACAATAACCGCGGGAGACGCCGCGGGGCGAAGCTAGTCTAAAAAAAGTAGCCTAAGTTACTCCTTATATCAGCAGCTACCTATCAGTGAAGGTCTCCTCAAAATCGGTCCAGCCGTTCCAGAGATTAGCCGGAACAAACAGACAGAACTGACAGACAGACAAAAATAAAAAAAAAATATGTGGTATATGTCCTGTGGTATACATATTACGCATTTAGCAAAAAGTGGTCATTTATTTTATTATTACAAACAGACACTCCGATTTTATTTATTTGTATAGATAAATCGTTATCTCAGTAAAAACCATACGATTTTCTTAGTTTTACTTATAAACTTAATCATAATACCTAAAATCATTACACGTTAATTATCTGACTTTATAAATGCCGAATGCAAAGGCTAGCTATACTCAATCTTGCTCGCTACAACATACTCCATACAACATAGACTATTATTGCCACTGTCACGCACTGGATGCAATAACAATGCACTTCTCTTCCGTATTATTGCAAACAAGTCATCTGTGTGAGATGTCACAAACGGTGCAATACATATAAAATTGAAATTTCGACGGACTTTTTGGCGGGAACGCGAGGAGTGAAGTTGTGTGATTTGTTTTATTTCGTCTATTTAGTATTCCTTCAGGTTTAAATGTGTAATAACGGTGGTTTATTAACTGTTTAATATCTGTGAAAGTGCAAAAATGTGGGAAAATGAAACAAAGCTGCTGGACGTAACTTCTCGGGTTCCTCCAAAAAGTCCACTGAAAAAATCTCAGTAAATGACCACCATTTTACTGCGATTATATTTCATCCCATATCATCTCATCTCATGTCATTTAATTTCGTTTTCATTTCACTTCATGCCATGTTTCATAATAAATCAACTTCATTTCATTTCATAATATCATTTTCATATAAAAAAGTTACGTGTCATTAAAATTAAAATAAGACTTGACCTAAAGGTCTTAGTTACCAGGTCACAAAATCCCTTAAAAAAAAAAATATAATTTCGACGAATTGTCTTGAAATCTATCATGGCATTCAAGTCACTTTATAGGTGAATAGCAGACACACAAGCTTAGCACAATATTGTGATTCAAAATAATACATACTAGTGGCCCCGCAGTAGTCGAAATTCGACTATAATTAAATGAAATTATAACTTTAAACATTATTATGGTTCTATTGTCAAACACTATTATAATTCGATAATATAATCACAGTATTCGCCAAAACTGCACTATCTATACTCTATACTATAATATTATAAAGAGGAAAGATTTGTTTGTTTGTTTGTTTCGAATAGGCTCCGAAACTACTGGACCGATTTGAAAAATTCTTTTTCCATTAGAAGCCGACATTGTCCCTGATGAACATAGGCTACTTTTTTTTATTATTTTTTTTATTTTTTTTTTGGTTTCATGTGTGTTTTAATGTTTCCGAAGCGAAGCGAGGGCGGGTCGCTAGTAGATCAATAATATTAAAGACAAACAATATTAATCTATTTTCAATTCGACCACAGACTTTAAACAATAACAAAAGTTCCCCAATTGACAGTAAACAAAGGGTATATTTTTTTATATATGTGTTGTGTCAAATACATGGTAGTGTGTGTAATGTTTTCTTTATTGATTTAAAGTATCTTTTATGCATTATTTAAAAAAAAATATTAGCACTGTGCACTCCTTCTCTACATTCTCTATAAGTGAGAAATTTCATACTCCTCCGTCCGCACAATTTTCGTAAAAAGGGGTACAAAGTTTTTGCTTCACGTATTAATATATACTCGTAGATATAGAGGAGTGAAAGCTGTATGATTTAAGTGACATTTTTGCAACTTTACAGGATAGCCATTTAATGTTTAAAATTTGGAAAAATATCACGACAAAAAAAACTTTTTCAGCTATTTAATTATTATTTTTATAGCTGAGATGGGTGGACGACCTCACAGCCCACCTGGTGTTAAGTGGTTACTGGAACCCAGAGACATCTACAACGTAAATGCCGCCACCCACCTTGAGATATAAGCTCTAAGGTCTCAAGTATAGTTACAACGGCTGCCCCACTCTTCAAACCGAAACGCATTACTGCTTCACGGCCGAAATAGGCAGGGTGGCGGTACTTACCCTTGTGGACTCACAAGAGGTCCGATCACCAATATGGAATCTGTTTGGACAATATGGAAATAAAGTAAAAAAAATTAAACTAATCAAAAAAATTCACATAAAATACAAATGAAAAAGATAAGTTGCTGAATGTAAATTTAAATGAACCGTGTTTTTATTAACATCGTCCATAAACTTTAGTGTTACAAGTAAAAAGCTATTATGCACATAAATAATTTTCATAATAAAACTCCATTATGGTTAATGTCCAGCTAAGCATGTGGGTGAGGTTCGGGTTTGTGCCATAAGCTACAGGCGAACACAGATAATGTAGATAATGCCAAATGTTATATTTCAATTTTGTGTTACTATTGAAAAAAGCTGACGATTGGCCTAAGTACTGATGTTTTCCAGATCATTGCCATTATAACATTAAATTGACAATCATATTTATCATAATTCCTTGCTTGCCCTCAAACAGTGTTTAAAAATTTTACAGCATAACATCTATTTTGAAATCAAGGTATGATCGATATTCGATATTCGCATAGTATTTAATTTTTTTCTCATATTAAGTTCGGTTCTTTTTTCATTTTCAGTAAATGTCAACCTTTGTTTTACTTTCAAACATAAACAATAATTATTCTCGTTCAAGAAGAATATAGGTGCTAGTACTAGAATAGTTGAAATCAGCTGTTAGCACGTACAGAATTTGTTGTATTGAAATTTGGAAAAAACCCTATAAGACTTATTTTAGCTGGTAACCATGAATTAGTAAGATATACAATAACTAAGCTCCAGTTGGATTAAAATAATTTCAACAACAGTCCCTAGTTAAAGACTTCTTCCGCATCTTGGGTGTCGAAAATATTTTCTTTCCCTACAAGCTACCCTGTGTCTGATAATTCAGTTCACGGACCTTAGCCTAAGAGAGTTTGCTAACAATGACCCTAGCCAGTGCAATGCTTCACAGATCTACCGAAACGAAATCGCTACCCATTAAGAAGATCTGACGAGAAATTCAGTGGGTTGTGTCTATGGGTTAGTTTGCTCTTCGAACTCTTCGTCGTAATCGACGAATTCAACAAAGACGATGATCGATGCTTGAAGAGCCTTAAAACATTTACATACGAAATAATTATGAGCACATTCTGATCCCGAATGCTAAATAGATTTTAATAAAGATCCTAATTTCAACTGGGATTCGAACCTGGACCTCGTGATGTCCAGTATTTACGGTCACTAACTAACTAACTTCCAGAGTACTTTAGTCCTATAGAGCGTTCAGTGACAAAAAAAAATGTAAATTTACATGTAACTTCTGCTTATGACTTCCACCAAACATGAAAAGGTCTCATTCGAGTAATCATGATGGGTTTTCGTAACTAAATCGCCGGATATCACGTGAGCTAAACATTATGGACACGCTTTTATTAAATTTGTACAAAAATAAATCTAACATTCACTGATACCATCGGTTCTTGGGTGTAATCAAAATTGATACCAAAACGCGTTCAGTTATAGTCGTTTTTTGATTGAAGCTTCAGTTTTCAACAGCATAACATGATACAAGAATTCATTGAAATTAAAAAATAAAACTAGTTGTTACATGTTTTACTTTAAAGCTTGTATTTATTTCAGTGCCAACGAACAACACGCTAAATTTAAATATAGCAAGCATATTTGTGTTCTTACATTCTACACGCAATTACTTCAGTAATTACGCAGTTTTTCAAAGTTAGAATCTTCTCCTGTGTTATGTACGCTAAAAATATACGAGAATAAAAATAAGTACCTCCAACAGCCTACAGAATCGACTACCAAACATCTTTGATAAAAATATACACCATTAGACCAGAAAAACTTCAAGGGAATTCAGAACATATTCACAGAAAGGTGATTCTCAAATAGAACCAATCTGTACCACTTTCGTTACTCATCTAAATATTCATGTGGTGTGGTTTCTAATCTTATGACCATTCTTGTTTCAGACTACTGCAGCCAAAAATATACATTTCAATATCCTACCAAATCAGACGTTGTGGGTCGAATTATGATACATCCGTAGATTGGATGGACACGATTAAATCATGGCGAATAGAATAAATCTAACAAAAACTTGAATCGCATCAACTATTGTTTCAAAGAAAGCCTACCTATCTGCATGTTTGTAAGTTCCTAATAATAATATTTAGATCATCGGCCTAATAATGAAGAACACAGATGAATTGTAGCCATAATATTGTTCGTAGCCTATGCACTTATACAGTGTTAGATATTTTTCTTACTCGATATTACATCGGTCAGCAAATACGTAAATTACCTCTTAACTACAACGCTTTTTAAAGTAAGACCAATTCTGGGCACCACAATAGAAACCCGAAAATTAGCACTATTGGGTTTTTTGTATTATTTAAGCAAACTAAAAAACTTTGGCTTACATCAAGATAAAATCCCAAGATACTACAATATTCTTAAGATGCTAAAGTAGCTGTGTAGAACTGTACCAGAATGCTAGTAACTTTGTAAAGGTCAGAAATCGATTAGGATAGCTCGAATAGGGCAAGATTTAGATAGGGTTGCACTGTAGACAGCGTTATGGCATATCATCCCGCACGGGTTGCATGTTTTTATTTATTTATTGCTTAGATAGCTGGACGAGCTCACAGCCCACCTGGTGTTAAGTGGTTACCGGAGTCCATATACATCTACAACGTAAATGCGCCACCCACCTTGAGATATAAGTTCTAAGGTCTCAGTATAGTTACAACGGCTGCCCCGCCCTTCAAACCGAAACGCATTACTGCTTCACGGCAGAAATAGGGAGGGTGGTGGTGCGTACCCGTGTGGACTCACAAGAGGTCCTACCACCAGTAAGCCGGTTACCGCTAATGAAATAAATATCTCAAGCGTACAAAAAAAAACGAACCAATTTCTAACAAACCCGCAAGAGGTTAGGCAATTATCTCGGAAACTCCTAATCGTCAAGGGTTAACATTCCTAAGTTTTCACATTTACAGAAATAATTGCACATTCCCTCCCTTCACCTTGTACCTGAACTTGTTTGAATACCTCCTATTTACTTTTTGGTCGGGTCTTATTGAAAAAGTTTTTAGACACATTGCTTCGGATTGTAAAGGAGTATACATTTAGATAGTCATTATTTATCTGTAGAAGTGAATATGGAAGAAAAGTCGAGAAGATCTTAATTTATTTGCCTGGGATAGTAACAAACTATTCCTGTAAATTAAACACAAAATGGGGTATTTGGACGTGGAATGAAATAAAAAATTGTAACAGTCTATGTAAATAGTTTGACTAGAATAGAAACATCTCAATAAAAACTAAGCATACGCTTGTGATAAGTCTGCTGTTTTCTATCTTCTTATATAGGGGGGAGACATGGACTCTAAAGAGGCTGATCGAGGTCGGGTCGACGAATTTGAGGTCTGATGCTAGGGGAAGATGCTGCTGCATATTCTCTGGACAGCACATCGGACCAACGCATCAATCCTGAAAGAACTAGGCGTTTCCACAAGACTCTCTACCAGTTGCTTACGTAGGATTTTCGAGTTTTTCAGTCACGTTGCGAGGAAAAAGGGTGACAATCTCGAAAGACTACTCATCACCGGCAAAGTGGAAGGAAGGAGACCTAGGGGGCGTAGTCCCATGCGCTGATCCGATCAAATTAAGACGACATTGGACTCCAGCATCAATGTCGCTATCCGCTGCGCAGAGGACAGGAAGGAATGAAGGAACATTGTCCAAATAAAAGTGCTCCGTAAATGTCACGACCCTCAGCACTATGGAACACGACACAAGGAGCAGGATTGCCTTCGAGTTCTTCAGATTCCTTCAATCTTAATTTCAGTAAATAGAGAGTAGATACCCAAATATACTAAAATACTTTAAATTTCAAACACGATAATTAGGCGGTTTAGTTATGTGAGTGAAGATTAAAATTTTGTGGGACCTTAGAACTCATATCTCAAGGTGGGAGGCGTATTTACTTTGTAGATGTCTATGGGCTCCAGTAACCACTTAACACCAGGTGGGCTGTGAGATCGTCCAGCAATCTAAGCAATAAAAAAAAACAAATAAATATTTTTTTTAAACTGGATCACTATATTGAACACCCTAATTTTGACTAAATTGGCACTTCTGTTATAGGGTCTCTTATGTCATCAAACTATTCACTCAAATGTCACTTTGACCCGTGATATTCGGAAATGGCACTGACACATGGCAATTTGGTTCTTGGTAATTTACGACAGTTTTAAAATATCCTGTCGAAACACATCCTGTGTTCCCCGTTAGAATTATCCGCTTTAAGAGGAGTTATTGCTTTACTTAAATACGAGATAGGAGTCGAAACAACTTAAATAAATCTAAAATTTGGGTATAGAAGCATCGAGAACTTCGATTATATCCGTTATTTAAAATATTATTTAAAATTGAAGTCGTTGTGGCCTAAAGGATAAGACGTCCGGTGCATTCGTATGTAGCGATGCACCGGTGTTCGAATCCCGCAGGCGGGTACCAATTTTTCTAATGAAATACGTACTCAACAAATGTTCACGATTGACTTCCACGGTGAAGGAATAACATCGTGTGATAAAAACCAAACCCGCAAAATTATATTTTGCACTTGTGAGTCCGCACGGGTAGGTACCACCACCCCGCCTATTTCCGCCGTGAAGCAGTAATGCGTTTCGGTTCGAAGGGTGGGGTAGCCGTTGTAACGATACTGAGATCTTAGAACTTATATCTCGAGGTGGGTGGCGCATTTACGTTGTAGATGTCTATGGGCTCCAGTAACTACTTAACACTAGGTGGGCTGTGAGCTCGTCCATCCATCTAAGCAATAAAAAAAAAAAAAAAATACTAAAAATTTTAATGCTTTTTAATAATTTAATGGATAAGGCATTGACTGTTAGACCAAGTTCTTACGATATGATTGATTACAATGTCTTGAAACGTCTTATACAAAGTTCTGGCACGCAATGTTGAAAAAGTTTATCGCTATGATTTGTTTCTATTATAAACTTGACTTAAATTATTTGAAAATAAGTCGGCCTTAATACAATAGTAAGTTAGACTTTAAGAGATTCAAGATTCGGCGAATGCAGAATTTTGCAAGGAAACTACGAAATTGATTTCATGCACTGTTGATATCAGATAGAACTTTCGAGAGCGGGCCAAGTTTCTGACTTACTGTTTCCACTGATTCGCATAGTACCAAACCTTTAGTTTTAGAAATACCGTCTGGGCGTTTGAAATTTGGTGATATTTTAAAAATTATTAACTTTGCAGTCCTTTAATTCGTTTTGTTTAAAATTCACATTCACATTTATTTAAAACAATTTTTTAATAATTTATAATTTCTCACTGGTATTTAGTATTAGCATATTGGAAAACCCCGAAAAGCGATTTCACTTTTGTCAGGGGTACTGGAGCAAAGAATGAAGCATACCCAGATGGCGAATACCAAATCATGTAATAAAAATCAAACCTGCAAAACTTACCTACTGGTGGTAGGACCTCTTGTGAGTCCGCGCGGGTAGGTACCACCACCCTGTCTATTTCTGCCGTGAAGCAGTAATCCGTTGCGGTCTGAAGGGTGGAGCAGCCGTTGTAACTACTGAGACCTTAGAACTTATATCTCAAGGGAGGTGACGCATTTACGTTATAGATGTCTATGGGCTCCGGTAACCACTTAATACCAAGTGGGCTGTGGTCCGACCATCTAAGCAATAAATAAATATATATCTTTAATAAAGACGTTTACTGTGCCCGGTTATTGAACTCGGATCCTGTAGTCAACAGGTTGGGGTCAGTTACTACCAGACCAGACGAAAAGATAAAACTAGACATTCCAACATTCATTATTTCATATCACATATGTCTAATCGTAAGAAGAATGTCTCCAAAAATACAAATCAAAATAATCGAAAAAGCAATACTTAGAGTCCAAAGAAAATGGTGTAGTAGTTAATGATACTTGTCATAGCAATATCTAACGTCTGGGATCTTTTATAAAAGATAAATCTAATTTATTTTATTTTTCAATTATTATTATTATATATATATGTTGGCTCACGTCAGGGATGGCTGAGCGGTAGGTTCCGTCATCACTCGTATTCGATTGAACTCAGTTTTTTTTTTTTTTTTGGTCAGGAGGAAATCGCCGGACTTCCGCCCTCCACTGGGGACGGCGGGCGGAGCATGTCGGAGTGGAACCGACTAAAACCTCTTGTCGCTCAACAACCAACGTCCAAACCTCACATGAGACAGAACTCATGAAAAGGCAAAGAGGGGAAAGTGAAGTGTTTAGTGCGGAGCACATCTCTCCCATCACCCTCCCCCTCGGGACGCCGGACTGGCGGTCGTCGGCGCCACGACCACCAGCCCTCTCGGTCGGCAGGCTATCCGGAGCCCGCCTAGATGGCGCCGGTTAGAGTGAGCTATCCTACGGAATACCCCGCTGGGTCAGAACCAGCGTGGGTCGAGGATAGCCGGCCTTCCATCACCCGGATGCTCTTGCGTAAAACGCGTGCAGAGCAGCTTGCACGACGTCTTCTTAGGTCCCCCTCGCCGGTCCCCAGACCGACATATGAGGGGGACCCGAAACACTTAGAGGGCCAGGGCTTGGGTGACATCCGCCTCCCTGGCCCCCTCTCGACGGCGGCGGGCTTGCGCGTCTCTAACGCGCCCCGCCGCCTCCTTCTGCGAGATGGTGCACTCGCAGAAGTCGAGCATCGCCTTCCACGACTCGTCGTCGCCGAGCATCGATGCCACAACACTCGGCAACGACAAGTCGTTTCCTATTTTTGCGACGAGGGCGCCACGCCCCGGGCACGAAGGTCAGCCCGCCACTGATAGTCAGCGGCGAGCGCCTCCGCTTCCAGAACCCAAGGCGGCGTCCCAGCCAGTACACACGCCGCCTCAAAGGAGATGGTGCAATAACCACGAATGATCCTGACCGGGATGGTGCGTTGCGGCTGTTGCAGTAGCTTCGCCACCCCCACGGGAACTCAGTTTAGTCAATAAAACTTTTCAATAATAATTATTGAAACTCAACACACACAACTTTCACAATGACAGGGTAATCCGACAGTTTCGTTCCACATACCGACAGACTGACTGACTGTCAGTCAGAGACTCACTGACTGAGACGGACGGAATGACTGTCTGACACGGAATGCCACGACTCTTTTTTTTTTTTTTTTTTTCCCTACCTATGCTGATAGCCTTGAGAGGCTATTTCAGCTTCGCCCTAACGTTAGTAGGTGAGCTCGCGGGGCTCAACCGGAGAGTTGCTAACACTGACCCTAGCAAGAGCAGTGCTTCGCAGAATCTACCACCGGATCGGAAACGCGACCCACTGAGAAGATCCGGCGAGAAATTCAGTGGGCTGTATCTATGGGTTAGTTCGCTCGTCGAGCCCTTCGTCGCAAGCGACGGGTTCGACGAGGACGGTGACCGGTGCTTGTGGTGCCTAAAAGCACCGTTAATGGATCAGGAGGATCCGTAATGACGTGCTTTGGGCGACGTCGACGGTTTACCATTCGGTCTACTGGGTCGGGTATGTAATTTCCAGCGGCTACGATGAGAGGGTTCTCATGTCGTGCCGCCTTCTCAAAATGGCGCAGCGATGCCGACTGTAGATACTTACTAAAAGAGTCGAGCTCCAGGTCATCGTGGAGATTCACATTCCTAAGGAACCAAGGCGTTCCGACGGCTATCCTGCAGAATCGTGATTGAATAACCTGAAGGGATTTCAAGTGGGTGCGGGCTGCGTGAGCGAACACTACGCTTGCATACGTCATGACGGGGCGTATACAAGTTTTGTAGAGAGTTACTTTATTGCGGAGGGACAGTTTGCTTCGACTACAAAGCATTGGATAGAGTCGTCCTAGAATAAACGCGGCGCGGTCGCGTACCGTTTTTATATGGGGACGGAATGTCATCCCTCTGTCGAGGGTGACGCCTAGATATTTGACCTTCGAGACCCACGGTATGGGCTGGCCAAAGAGAGTGATGGGACTAACGGCGGAGGTGTTTGCGCGCCTACTACGGAGTGGGATGCTCGAAGTGATGTTCGGAGGGCGACCCCTTTTTAAGAGCACCGCTGTGCTTTTCGTGGGGTTGATGTCAATTCGCCACTTCCGGAACCACTGTCCCATGGTGGCTACTGCGATCTGGAGTCGCCGATGAAGCAGCGACATCTTCCTACACGAGTAGTAGATAGCCGTGTCATCGGCGAAGAGCGCTAGATGGGTCTCCGGAGACCGGGGTATATCATTGATATACAAACTAAATAATAACGGGGAGAGCGCGGAGCCTTGCGGGACACCGGCAGTCAGTTGACGGGGACGAGAACGAGTTGCCTCTACTCGATATCGAAACGAACGGTTCGACAAGAAGTCTCGTATGATGAGCACGAGTCTGTCTGGCACTCCCATGTTGTACAGTTTGTAAATTAAACCGTTGTGCCAGACTTTGTCGAACGCCTTCGCGATGTCGAAGAAGAGGGCGCCGGTCGGGATTTGTTTACGCCTATTTAGTCCTATCAGAATGTGCTCCGTGAGGCGGTGCACTTGTTGTACGCACGATTGTTTAGAGCGGAATCCGAACTGTTCGTCTATGAGAATTTTGTTCGCGGTAACAAAATCCCAGAGGCGTTTCCTAAGGAGCCGTTCGTAAATTTTTCCTATCGTCGGGAGGAGACTAATCGGACGGTAACTAGAAGTTTCGTTTGTCGGTTTGCCCGGCTTATGTATACCGATAACGTCCGCTTCTTTCCACACCGCGGGAAAGATGCAGTGCGTCATAGCGGCATTTAAAATTGTAGCCAACATTGCTATCAGTTGGACTGGCAAAAGTTTTAGCGCGCGGTTGCGGATGCCGTCGGAGCCGGGTGCCTTCCTAGGTTGTAGGTTGTGGATCGCGTCTCTAACTTCGTCAGTGGTAATGGGGGGTAACGCGTCCGAGGGCGGCAGGGAAGCTCTGCGCTCGACCTCCCTGTCGACTAACTCGGTATGTTCGGGGTCCGCGTGTTGAGTGCTGGTGGTGCACTGCTCTTGCAGTGCATCGGCCAGCAGCTCAGCCTTGTCATCGTCATCGAATGCCGGTGGTTGGCCTGAAGGGCGTACGAGGGGAGGCATAGTAGCGGTAGTTTCAGATTTGAGAGTCCTAGCTAGTCGCCAGTATGCTTGGTGGGAGGGCGCGAGTTGTTCTAAATAACTATGCCAATTATCGTTACGCGCGTCGCTTAAGCGGGAGTGGACTTCGCGTTGTAGACGACGCATCCGAGTCCGGTTTGAATGCGTGGGAAGACGATCGTAGGCCCGGATTGCCGCGTTCCTAACTCTTAAGAGATTCCTAAGATCGGGGGACAGTCTGATGCGGTGGAAGCTGTCCTCCACATCGACTTCTTTTGAAGATCTAATGATCGCGGAAGAGATGTGATCGGTAATGATGTTTATGGATTCGACGGTGTCCTCGGGGGATAGATTCGAATCCGGGCCGTAAGGGAGGATTGGCGGAGCGGTGTCGGCTAGGCACGTGCCCAGCTTATTCCAATCCACCATGGTCCTCGTAACAGTGACTGGGTTGTGAGGGCGACCGAGCTGCATAACGACAGGTCGGTGGTCTGAGTCGAGCTCTGACAGTGCTTCGATGGAACGCAAGCGCAGAGTTACGTTCCTAAGCAATGCCAGGTCTATAGTGCTCGGACGGAGCGCGATGTTATACGGATAACATGTTGGAGTTGGGGGACCGACTACTTCAAAGGTGAGGTCGTCTATAAACGCGTCGAGACGCCTACCGTTAACGTTTGTACGATGGCAGTTCCACCTAGTGTGGTGGCAATTTAAATCGCCTGCCAGGATGACAGAGTCTCCCATGCCGAACAGTGACTCGACGTCACTGCTCAGAAGGGGCTTGTCCGGGGGGAGATAAACGGATGCGATGACGATCGGCTGGTGTCCCGTCAGCGAGATACGGCACACTGACGCCTCGATATGTGAGAGCGAGGGAGTATCGAGAGGGACAACGTGCAGGGCCCGCCTATAGTAAATGGCAGTCCCACCTTTGGAGGCGGTGAGTCTGTCATTCCTAACCATGACGTAATTCGCGACTTTCGGGTCACGACGCGAGGGCTTCAGGCAGGTCTCCTGCACTAACAAGATATCTACAAGATTCTCGCGGAGGAATTCGAAAATTTGATCGCGTTGCCGCGCGAGTCCGTTAGCATTGTAGAATGCTAACGTAAGGGAATACGGTTTTTCTCTACCTTTTTGCGCCATTGATTACCGGTAAGGATTTTATAACGTACGCGACACGGACTCGTAAACGTCCATGTGATCGAAGGCGGCCGCGAGCCGCTGTTCGGGGGTTACCGACCTACGGATAGCGTCTGCGAGTGATCGCAGACGGTCGAAGTTCACTGCGGTGACGAAGTCGTTGACGGCAGAGGGTTGCGGGGGAAGGAACGCGGGCGCGGGGCAAGGTGCGAGCAGGGGCTGGGGCGCGGGGCGTGTCGCGAGCAGGGGCTGGGGCGCGGGGCGTGTCGCGAGCGGGGGCGGGGGTGCGGTTTCCTGTCCCGCCTTCGTATACGGCAGCGGCTTTTTCCACGCCGAGACCGTGGGAACTGCAGCCGGCACGAAGGCGGGTTTCGGCACTGAAGGTGCCGAAGTCTTTGGGCCGACGGTTCGCGGAGCTGGGTGGGTTGGACGTTTTCGCGGAGCCCTAGGACATCCACGGTAGTTCGCGGGGTGCCGTTGCTTAAGGCATAGGACACAACTTGGGGGTTCGGTCGCGGTTTCCCTAACTCGCGAGCAATCTAACGTAGCGTGATCGCCGAGGCACTTCACGCAGCGGGGACGCGCGTGGCAATTACGCGCCGAGTGGCCATAGAGTTGGCACCTGTAGCACTGCCCGGGAGTGCCACGTTTATTGGGGGCTTCGATGGAGACCCCGGATAGGCCGCAAACTGTCGAGAGGCATGAGATTTTCTTTTTTGCCTCCGGGGTTGGCTCCAACGCGACGAGAATCATATTATAGGGCTGCTTGCCCCGCCCACTGTGCATCCGATGCACACTAACTATAGGGAGTGACTGAGCGATCAGATCCTCCTTAACATAGTCTATGTCTAGTTCTTTCGGTACTCCGCGTATTACTACGCGGAGCTCGCGGTCCTCCTGAAGAGCATAGGTGTGGAAACCTATGTTCTCCTTTCGGAGGTATGCTGAGAGGGCCCTATGGTCGCCCGGCGTTGCGACCTTGATCTGAATCCCATGCGCGACGTTACGCGCATGGGTGTAGTTAATTTTATTTGCCTGAAGGGCCTGGGACACTCGATTCCACGCTGTCTTCTCTTGAAGTATCAGCGGGGGCGGGGCAGCTACTTTAGGAGCGGGCGCGGGCTTGGGACGCGGCGGTGGGGTTACGCGGCGCGCGGAGTCCGACTCCGGTGTAACTACTACCTTCGGTCGAGAGGCGGTAGCGAATTTAGTCTGCTTCGTCGTGGAGCTCCGGGACTCCACGGCGCGAGTACGCTTTTTACCGTGCGTTACGGTTTGGAACCCATCCGAGGTTCCGGGCTGAGGGCTGGACGCGGATTCGAAGTCCATCTCCGATTCGGTATCGGAGCCTGAACTCGAAACGATCGAGGTCGCGAAGGACGAAGCGCGCGATGACGTAAACGACGCGGGCGCGGGGGTGGGGGTAGCGTTAGGCGCTATGTGAGCCGCATCGTGGGAACGTGCGCTCGAATTTGACGCGGCGGCGGGGGGCGCGCGGCGTGCCTCCGAGGCACGGTTGAGAAACGCGGCGACGGACGCGGGGGGGGAGGGATTGCCACGAGCGGCCCTATAGCTGAGATACTCGGCCCTAATTGACGGATACCTATCCCGGAGGAACCCGACAATGTCCCTAGCACTTTCACTGTCACACACAAAATCTTCACTCATCTTCGGTCTTCTTGCTCGGGGGGGGCGGCCCCGGGACTTTTGTTGAACTCGCCGAAAGGCGAGGCCCCGGATAGGATTTGTAACCCCCCTGTGCTGCAGGACAGCAAGGAGCAGGGGGGGGGAATGCCTATGCCGTGAAAACGGCAATCGGCGGGGAAAAGGAAAGGAACCCGCTCGGGCTGTATAATGCTACAGCAGGCAGAATCGCGAGCGGGGGTCTAGTCTTGAAAAAGACTGTTGTTTTGGGAAGGGTTAGGAAATCGCTAGCCTGTGATAGTGCCACAGGAAGCCTGATCGTAGCGATTGGTTTTGCCTTGAAAAAGACAGTTGGTAAAGGGTGGGTTCGCGGTTACAACACTTTAGCGCACAAAAATGGACTCCGAGACGCAGATCGCAAGCAACCAACGGATCGGAACGTCCGCACTACCGAATTGTAAGCACGATGTATTCACGGTCACTACACTGTCGAGCACAACTGTGAGTTCAGAGACGCAGCTCGCAAGCGGGCCACGGATCGGAAAGCACGTCCGCGCACGACCGAGTCGTGAGCGAGAATGTTGCCACGACTCTGTCCACGTACCGCCATTTTATACTGTGGCGTTACAGAGTCTACCCTTCATTTTGTGATATTTATCAAAACAACATTTCATCATTTAAAATAATAATCAAAACCACCGTCTTAATATTACTAAAAGTCGTTATCCACGACAACTAAAAGTCGTTATCCACGACATATATATATTCACTTTTAGCCATTCTTAACTATAATATTTTCATGTGTATTTATATATTATTACTTCACATGTATATTATATTGTGTGTAATTATGTGTATGTATGTATTTTACTGTTTTATACATAGGTATATTAAATTGTAGTATGTGTATTCTATAATACTGAGATGTTATTTTAAGGAAGATTTTTGTTTTGAGTTTGTTCTTTTTTTTTTGTTTTGTTTTTGTTTGTTATTCTTTTGTTAATGCACCTACCATGCATTATCTCTGCACCACCCTATGGTCGACTGGAAGAGAATGCCCATGGCATCAAGTCCGCCTGTGTACAAGTTTTGTTTTGTGCATAAAGTATAAATAAATAAATAAATCACACGTACATAATTCACCAGAACTCATATCAGTGCTAGTTCCTTAGCTGGTCAAAGAAACGTATATTGTCGATAAGTATATTTATAATTTGTTTCGCCTAAAGACATAAAAATCTCGAACTTGACTCACAGCTTAATATTATAATCATCTGTCTCCACAAAAAAGATAAAGTATTTAAAGCATACTAGAGGTCCCGCAGTAGTCGAAATTCGACTATAATTCATTGAAATTATAAGTTTGTACACTATTATGATTGTATTTTATACTTCTATAATCACAAATTTCGCTAAGACTACACTATAAAAAATATTAACAAAGAAAAACAATATTTAATCTCAATTTGACAACAGACGTCAAGAACAAAAGTTTGACAATAAATAATATGCATGCGTGTGTGCGTCAAATACATGGTATGTGGTGTGTGTAATGTTTTCTTTATTGATTTAATGTATCTTTTATGCATTATTTAAAAAAAATATTAGCATTGTGCACCTCTTCTCTATATTCTCTATAAGTGTGGAAAATTTCATACTCCTCCGTCCGCGCAATTTTCGTAAAAAGGGATACAAAGTTTTTGCTTCACGTATTAATATATAGATATATTATTACGTACATACAATCTATATCTATATATATATAAGAGAAAGTCGTGTTAGTTACACTATTTATAGCTCAAGAACGGCTGGACTGATTCGGCTGAAAATTGGTGGGGAGGTAGCTTAGAACCAGGAGAAGGACATGGAATACTTTTTATCACGTTCCCGTGGGACGTGACATAAAACGTAGTATAACTAACGCAACTGACAGCTAAACGTGATATACTCTTTGCTTAATTATAGTAGAATTTTGAAGTTGACCGGTTGATGTGTTTGAAACAAACCGTGTGGCGGAAAAAAGCTCGCCGGGTCCACTAGTATAATATTAAAAGAAGTTTTTATTTAGTTCGTGCCGTATTCAATTCAATTCGTTAAATTTTTTTTAAAACACAGCGAAATGTTACTCTAAAATAATGTGTAACCCAAAAAAAAGTTTATAAGAAATAAATTATTAAATCGGCTTATATGAAATTCGAGTCGGTATCATCCCTGCTACAGTTGTTTTGCCAAAAATTTAATGCCATAAATAACGCGCGAACGAATTTACCAAGTTTACGTACGTATATAATCGTTGTTTTCAGAAAGTTTAAGACTTTAAAATGAGAACCGAAGGTCTTCTGAGATGTTTTCGATTTATTGGGACGGGTATGAATAAGAAATTTAATGTTCTATAGCGCAAGTCAAATTCTTAACCAAAAAATTGAGAAAATGGAAGAAAGAAGAAACTTAAAAAAATTTTGTCTATTAGTGGTTGATATCTGTTTTTTTTTGTTGCTTAGATGGGTGCGCGAGTACACAGCCCACCTGGTGCGAAGTGGTTACTGGAGCCCATAGACATCTACAATGTAAATGCCGCCACCCACCTTGAGATGTGGGTCTCAAGTACAGTTACAACGGCTGCCCCACCCTTCAAACCGAAACGTATCACTGCTTCACGGCAGAAACAGGCGGGGTGGTGGTACCTACCCGCGCGGACTCGCAAGACGTCCTAACGCTAGTAATTACGCAAATTATAATTTTGCAGGTTTGGGCACTTTTATTTATGGGAACCGGTTAGGCTAAGGTTTCCTGAGCTGATTACTATCCTACCAAAGTTATCTTCTTATCTTTCAACAATTTCTTTGGAATATAACAAATACATCTGAGCATTCAATTTTTTTCAGAAAGTAACATCAATCAAAGCTCTCCAACCTAAATCGCTACTGCAAATCAAGTCCAAAAGTCATTTGAGAAACCACTCGCAGATAAAAAAAAAAAACAAAACCTTAAATACATTTCGCTGCGGTCCTAAATAAACATAAGGGCCTGTCTTTTGGAGATTCCACTGGAGTCGCCGCCAAGGGCCTCTTTACACTAATTAAATTTCTCTTCGTTAGTATATTTTGGGTTTTAAAAAGAACATCGTGCCGGAATTCAAGCAGTTTGTCTTGTGTAAGAATAGTTACGCTGAGTTTATGATCTTGTTCTTTAAGTAATGACGTCACCCTTGAAGATTGCCATTTTTATGTGTTTTTTGTGGTATGACCATTATTATTATTTTTTATTTTTTATTTATTGCTTAGATGGGTGGACAAGCTCACAGCCAACCTGGTGTTAAGTGGTTACTGGAGCTTATAGACATCTACAACGTAGATGCGCCACCCACCTTGAGATATAAGTTCTAAGATCTCAGTATAGTACAACGGCTACCCCACCCTTCAAACCGAAACGCATTACTGCTTCACGGCAGAAATAGGCGGGGCGGTGGTACCTACCCGCGCGGACTCACAAGAGGTCCTACCACCAGTAAATCATTATATACTAAATTTTAAGTATTTTATATTATATACTAAATTTTGTAGATAGATGTTTAGATAGATATTTAGATAGATGCTTATTTTGTTAATGATAATATTGTTGGATTGGAGCCTCTATAAAAACGCAGCAGAGAATTTTGAATTCATGTATTTCTTTGTTATCCCTACCTAGTCGCTGGTATTTTAAGGGGCTATTACAACTACGCTCTGATGGGTAGGTGTGCTCATAGGCTTAATCTGACGTTGTAACTATACTAAGATCTTAGACTTATATCTCAAGGTGGGTGGCGCATTTACGTTATAGATGTCTATTGGCTCTAGTATCCACTTAACACCAGGTGGACTGTGAGCTCGTCCACCCATTTAAGCAATTAAAAAACTCTGAGAGAATTTGGTAAAACCATCCTCCCTAACAAGAACAGTGCTACGCTGAATCTACCACCGCGATCGCGATCCACTCAGAAGATCCGGCGAGAAACTCAGCGGGCTGAATCTATCGGCTAGACTACGGGTCGAGTTCTTTCGATTCATAGTCTTTCTTTTGTTCGAGTTAGACGAGAATGGTGACAGGAGCTTGGAGACCCTATAAACAACGACAGTGGATCTGGAGGATGCGACAAGACATGTTTTGGGCGACAGGGACTTTACGTTGTCCCATCGTCTGGGTCGAATATATAGTCAGCGGTAGGCAGCGGCTTGGCTCTGCCCCTGGCATTGCTGAAGTCCATGGGCGACGGTAACCTAGCCGAGAACCTTGAGAGGCTATTTCAGCGTAACCTTAACTAGTAGGGGAGCTCACGGGGCTTAAACCTGACGACGTTGCTAACACGAACCCTAGCAAGAGCCGTGCTTCGCAGAATCTACCACCGGATCGGAAACACGACCCACTGAGAAGATCCGGCGAGAAGCTCAGTGGGCTCTGTCTGAGGGTTAAGCAGGTGGGCTGTACGGTCGTCTACCTACAAGGGCAATAAAAAAAAAGTTAAATCTGTACATCTCTGACGCCTTCGCTATTCTTGTACTTCTAAGATGTAACGAAAAGGGTTTGAAAGTTCTAAAACCTTTTATTTAGTTTTAGTTTATATTTAGATAGTATATAGTCTTTAACAAGTTCAGGGCCATTTAGTGTCAAATTGTAGACATGTCTATAGACATTCCTTTTTGTTTGATTCGCTTATTGAACTTGAAATCGATAGTATTGTACGAACTCAAATCACAGCCTATGCTCACATGTGAATAAACGTATTTGGAGGATTTGATTTTTTAGATGTACATATTTGCAAAATCTCCATATCTCTGTTAAAAAAAATATTCCGAAACCAACGTAAAATATCTGACAAATTGAAATGCAATTAGTTTGAGAGCTAAAGCTGAAATGCATCCAGGGCTTACAAACGAAAGCTAAATTAAAACCGAGCTTACATTAAGCTTTAAAATTATACGCGAAACTGCGATCTGAGTAACCATGAAACTTTTATATTATTTCAGAGAAATCTAAACGATTTTGTTTGGATAGTGAGATCGTATATTCCGATTGTTTGCTGAGCAGTTAATATGTGATACGAATGGGTTCCAGTAACCACTTAACACCAGGTCAGTCGTGAGCTTTACTGGTGGTAGGACCTCTTATGAGCCCGCATGGGTAGCTATCACCACCCTGCCTATTTCTGCCGTGAAGCAGTAATGCGTTTCGGTTTGAAGGGTGGAGGACCCGTTGTAACTATACTGAGACCTTAGAACTTATATCTCAAGGTGGGTGGCGCATTTCCGTTGTAGGTGTCTATGGACTCCAGTAACCACTTAACACCAAGTGGGCTGTGAGTTCGTCCACCTAACTAAGCAATAAAACAAAAACAAAAAAGAGCTAATTCACCCATCTAAGCAATAAACAAAATAAAAGAGTACGGCGGATGGCACAAAACTATCAACTCTAGCTCTTGTAGCTTAGAGACCGTCTGTTGTGTGTATGAGGTTGAGTGTTGTCGTGTAGGAACAGCGGGCACGTGCGATTTAGCAAAGAGTGGTCGGAGATTCGCAAGCTCCTCCATCATTGAGTCCAGTATAGTGATGCTAGTGCCATTTAGTGTGAAGCTGTGATAAATTATACCGCCATAGAACCATCAAACAGTGACCATGACATTTTAGGGTTGAGTTTTAGTTTGGGACATTTCCTAGATGCTGAACCAAGGTTTAACCAACATGGTGATTGGTTACGATTATTAATGAGAAACTATTTTTTATCGCAAGTGACAATGCGGTTCGAAATCCCTTCGTTCCTGTATCTGCTAAGCATCGCAAGGCGTACCTCAACGCATTACACGCGCTAGCGAAAGTTTTTTTTGTCCTACCTAAGTCGATAGCTTTGAGAGGCTATGTCAACGTAACTTAACAAGCAGGTGAGCTCACGGGGCTGAAACCTGACGACTTTGCTAACACTGACCCTAGCAAGAGCAGTGCTTCGCAGAGTCTACCACCAGATCGGAAACGCGACCCACTGAGAAGATCCGGTGAGAAACTCAATGGGCTATGCCTGTGGGTTTATTTACTCGCCGTCTAAAACGGCAACTTCACCGCTAAAACCCTATTGAATACAATAGTTTTCAATTAATTTCGTTAATAACAGACTTTTAATGGAAAATTCTAGGACATAACATTATATTTGCACATTTTTTCGTTCGTCATAACTATGGATTCGAACATGGCACATTGAATTGACTCAAAATTTTCATAATATAATGGAGCATAAAAATTCATGAAGCAGTATTTAATTATTTTTTTAAATTAAATTCACTTCTATGTTATTTCTGTTATAAATAATCATAATTAAACGTAAATCAAAACCAGAACTAATTTAATTACCACAGCAAGAATATGAAACAAACATCCAATATACAGAAAAATATCTACAGAAATCTATGTAATTCGTAATGTCTCAATTGCAGAAAGAACAGGTTATAAAATATTTAAGTCACATCTACGGAAAAGCAAACCTCAGATGAAAAATATGAAATTCACATTTTTTTTCAACAAAATACTGCATTTAAATAAAACCTAAAGAATATTCAACGCATCCACGATGAACTAAGTAAAGTGGCGTTGTTGCTCAAGTTTGCTCAGCGTAGAATACAGACAAAGGCGTTAGGGATTGTAACATTTCTTTTCAAAGCATCGCTACGTTTTTTCTCATTCGGACTATTTAAATTTTTAATGTTAATTATGTGGACGCTTTTAATAGTTTAAGCGGTGATGGTTGCTCGAAAAAGAGAGATTTTAAATAGAAAACATATCGTTGTTGCTTGTTTGTTTCATTATTTGCTTATTAATTTGTTTTATTTATTTTTATTTATTAAATATATTTTGTATACACAGCCGGTAGAAGAAACACGAGAATAAGGATACAGAGTACAAGGGCACTACTTATTTCATGTTGAAATCTCTTCCAGTAGGCCCGCAGAAGGAAAGAATAATTACGAATACAAACCTAGTGCATACAGTAAACATTACATATAATAATATAAATTCACTAGCTGTACCTATCCGCTTCGCTGGTCATTTAAAATTAACATTATTATTTCTCACCCCCACAAACATTCTCATCATGAACGCCCCCGCAACTGGTGTAGGAAGTCCAACACTCATATAAATATTAGCCCATCCATTAAGAAAATACATGAAATTTTCATTACTGCTTCACGGCAGAAATAGGCGGGGCAGTGGTACCTACCCGTGCGCACTCACAAGAGGGCCAGTTATTACGCAAATTATAATTTTGCGGGTTTGATTTTGAGTTGCTTATCTATAAGTAATTTATGTGTATTATCTATGAGAATAAGTTAATGCGTATAACTAGAATCGCGGACAACGCGCCGTGCCATTTGGAACTTAGTTAAAATTGAATGAATAGAAAATCCACTCGAGACAACGACGTCTAAAATCCAATTCGGAATCCCTAAAGTCTTCTCTAAAATCTTATCTAATAAAAGTTTCATAGCTAAACGTTTTAGAATTCGGAATAAAATTTAAATATCTATTACCTAACCATTATTCAAATTCGTTTATAAAACTGTAAGTGCTTTTAACGTAATGTATTTAATGAAATTCACGATTTACATCAGACTCAGCAAAGAAAATTCCTTTATGTATTTTAGTTCGCCATTCGAAAAATGTAATTCTCAAAAAGAAAAAAAACAATACAGAATAGTTAAAATAAATATATTCTAAGAACCGTATAACGGCTAGAGATTCTATAAAAAACCAACGAAAAATATACCTTAAGATGCTTTTTATTTATTTTTTCTCCACAGGAGAAAATCGCCGGATCCCCACACGCGCGGCAGGTGGGGTATGTGGGAGTTGAACCTCACTAAAAACTCCTGCCGCTCACAACCGGCGCCCTACCTCGGACCGGGCCGGAGCCCAGTCGGGGCTATTGAGACGGCGGGACAGGGTTGACGCAGAGCACATTACCTCCATCCCACCGTCCCACGAACGCCGGACCGACGGCCGCCAGCGACACGACCACCGGTTCCCTCGTTCAGCGGGCCGAGAGCCCGCCTTGATGGCGCCGCGTTACACCTTCCCCCAGAGCGGTCGGGGGAACGCGGACCTTAAGATGCTTAGAATAAGTTTGACGAAAAAATAGATTGGGCTATTTGAGGCCGTTCGCGCAAAAGTGGCCTTACCATAGACTTACCATAGTTAGTATGGAGATAAAGAAGTTTGAATTTACTTTCACGCTGCTTCGTAGGCAAAACAATACGCGCAAAAATGTTTACAAAGCCACAATAAAATGTAATCTATGGGTGAAATTAGGGACTAGGATAGGGTTTTGCATCAAAATTTATTATGATTTAAATAAATTGCAATATATAAGTACGGATATGAATAATTTTGCGCTGACGGGCTCATTTCATCCCAATGTTAACCTTTGCTTCAAATTATAGCGATTGACTTACAATAAAATATTTATTGACTTAAAAAAACTAGTGGCCCCGCAGTAGTCGAAATTTTACTATAATTAATTGAAACTATAAGTTTGAACACTATTATTGTTATAGGTATTGTCAAAGACTAACTTCTATAGTCACAGATTTCGCCAAGACTACTAGACTTTAGACAAATATTAATAAAGGCAAACAATATTTAATCTATTCTCAGTTTGACAATAAACAAATAGTATGCATGAGTGTGCATGTCAAACACATGGTAGTGTGTGTAATGTTTTTTTATTGATTTAATGTATTATTGATGAATAAGTTTAAAAAAATATTAGCATTCTGCACTGCTTTTCTATATGCTCTATAAGTGTGGAAAATTTCATACTCCTCCGTCCGCGCAATTTTCGTAAAAAGGGGTACAAACATTTTTGCTTCACGTATTAATATATAGATAATTATGAATCATCACCTACGTACGTATATACATATATTCAAATCAAACAGCTTAGCGTCACTTCTGACGTCCATAATGTACATATGTCCAACAATCACAATACCGCAGTACAATCTGAGCGATTGTATTCAGCGGTTTACGTGCGAACTGCCCTCATTAGTCAAACGGACCGACGCATAAATTACACGGCCAATTAGTTACGTTGATGACCGACAACGATTACTGATATCTGGATAAACTTCGGAAGATACGGGTCTCGATTTTGTTGCGACGTACATCTCTGCGTTTGTCCACGAAAACAAATGACCGAAGTGGTCAAAACAGGCAGTAGATCTCTAATAAATCAATTGTATTGTACCAACAAGATTCTTGAAAAATGTCTTTTTATCACCCATTAAAAATTTAAAGTCTCTAATCCATGCTCGATAAGCAAAACTATACAATTCTGATTACGTGTCCCGGCTTGAACTGCGAACAGCAGTTGTAAGGTACCATTGAAATTTCAACCTCACAACTCAAGATTGAAGGTGGCTTTTCCATTTCTACGGGCTCTAACAACCATACACAGATTTCTTATGAACTGGTCTGGCAATTCAGAATACAAAAAAAGTACTTAAAAATTGCGAAACCCTTAAGAAATGCCACGTAAATATATGTAGGATTGGTAAGAACGGAACGTATGAAAAGAGTGTGGAACGGAGCGTTAAGATGTGAGTGAGAGAAAACGGAAAGAAAGGGAGAAGAGAATGACAGACAGAATGACAGAGAATTGTAAGATGGCGAAGACGGTTGAAAAATGAGCAAGACGTAATAAAAGTGTTAATTATTAATTATTATTATAATAGAAGATTTTGGAACAGTGGAACTTTTATTTTATGTGCTGCGATCCCTATTCTACATATATTTGATTACATAATTAAGAAATAGGTTGTTTATTCCGTGCTGGTTCTAAGTAAATTGTCTTCCCAGTTCTGTCTAAGAAAAAGGAACGACCCTAGTACATTACGTAATACGTATTTGACTATAAACTGAGTAAAGTTTTCCAGCTGAGAAAGATCCTAGTTTATTACTAGAAGTCATACTTTTAGGAGATTGAAGTTTTTATGGTTAAGAGGAATTTCACAGCACACATCATTTTCATTGCCAAAGTTGATGCGGATGGAGTTATAAAACGTCACCTTAGTCTGAAAGTATCATTGCTATTATTCTTGATGGCGTTGGGTGCTAGTACTGGCAAGTCACTGTTAACTGCATTCCATACTGAGCTTATTGAGATGCAATTGATTATTCTTGAGGAAGAAAACGTGCGTGATAAAGAAAATAATTGTGCCCAAGATGATTCAGTGTCATTGGAAGGCTTTGAACCGCTGTAACTGGAAGCGAATGCCAAGAGGACCATCATCGAAAGCATCGGCGACCTAATTAGTGCTTCTGCGTGAGCATCATCAGCGTAATCACGACCAAACTGACAAGTATGCCCGATTAAGAAAAAGAAGATATTGTTTTTTTTTATTGCTTAGATGGGTGGACGAGCTCACAGCCCACCTGGTGTTAAGTGGTTACTGGAGCCCATAGACATCTACAACGTAAATGCGCCACCCACCTTGAGATATAAGTTCTAAGGTCTCAGGTATAGTTACAACGGCTGCCCCACTCTTCAAACCGAAACGCATTACTGCTTTACGGCAGAAATAGGCAGGGTGGTGGTACCTACCCGCGTGGACTCACAAGAGGTCCTACCACCAAAGAATGAATATTAGTTACTTAGGGGCTAAAGTTTTGGTTGTTAGGGCTTTTTTTCGTCTTCATACACGAATTTAGAAACAATCAGAGGCACAGTTAATCGACTACTTACTGCTAGAATCTATTCAACATCAAAGCTCGAAAAATTACGTAACGAATATCTTTGGAATGGCACATTTGCTAATATTGAATTAAACTGCAAATAGGTACTATTAAAATGACACTTTTACTTTGATGTAGAGCACACATAAACATAGAGGCAGCTGAAAAGTGATTTAATTGAATACAAAATATTAACCTGTGTGCTCCCAAAATCCAGACTCAATCTGAATAAGCAACGTCATCACTTAACGTATGTAGATCAGATATAACATGTGAACGATAGCGTACAGCGATATAGGAGTGATATTGGATTTTTACACACTTACACTTGTCTCTAACTATAGGCCTTGTAATCAGTCTCTGATACAAAGAAAAGTAGGAGTCGATAGATTACTAATTGCGACACGATAGGATAAGGAAATGTTAAAATATATGAATCTTCAATGATCATTGAAGAGAAACCGCTTAGAGAATATCTCGCCCGATCTCGCTATGTTATTTAATGCAAAAAGGTTAGTGCTTAATGTTGCCACATCACAAAAAAAATCGATTTTACCAATTTTCTCATCAATTGTTGAATATTATTTTGAATATATTTGTTTTTTATGTTAATTTAAGGTTCCTTCCTATTGGGGTCTAGTGAAACATTTGAAAATATCAACAACGTAGATTGTAATTTTTTTTAAAACCTTTTTTTTTGTAATGACTACCTAATTCAAGTGCTGTATTTTATTTTTTAATACCCCATATTTAGTTTTTTAGTGACTAAATTATACAATAGTTGTGCTCGTGGCAAAATGTAGCTGACAGCCGAGCAAGTAATGCAGATCGGTTAATATATACATAACATGCTCGAATTCTCGGGAGAATAGTTCCAAGTGAAATTCATTGATCAGCTTAACCTATGCATATTGCCAATTGTGCGGTAAACCCAACATACATCTCGCAAGCGAGCCTTATCGGCTAATGAAAGCGGTTTTCTGTATTTCTCTTGTTCTTTTCTTTATTAAGCATTATGAGGGACCGGTGCCGAATGTCTTCTTATCATGCTGTGTAGGAATTTGGCATGAGTTTTACTACCAACGACCTGCCTTACGTTAAACCTCCTTGTCATATTACTGGTGGTACACCTCTTGTGAGTCCGCGCGGGTAGGTAGCACCACCCTGCCTTTTTCTGCCGTGGAGCAGTAATGCGTTTCGGCTTGAAGGGTGGGATAGCCTTTGTAACTGTACTGAGACTTTGGAACTTATGTCTCAAGGTGGGTGGCGTATTTACTTTGTAGATGTCTATGGGCTTCAGTAACCTCTTAACACCAGGTGAGCTGTGAGCTCGTCCACCCATCTAAGCAATAAAAAAAAAATAAAAAAAATCTTTTCTTGATTAAGCATTATAAGGAACCGGTCCCAGTCTTCTTATCATGCTGCATAGGGATTTGGCATGGGTTTTACGACCGACCACCTGCCTTACGTTAACCCTCCTTGTCATATATATCTCCAGTACAACCATTACAACGTGCCACAGGTAGAGACTATTCCTTTTCTTCTTTTAGTATTTCTTTTCCATCATCTGTTTTGATTCTATAATTTGCATTTCATTTTTATATACGTTCACATTAAAGTTTATACTTTCTAATGTGGAAAAGATAAAACTCATGAAATCATATCACAAAAATCATAAAATTTTATTCGTTTTTGCGTATTTTCGTGAGGTTTCCTGTATATTTGGCCATCTCGAAATCCTAATATCCCACAGACGAGACAGATCGATCAATAAACATGAACCTTTGAAAGTATTAGACACGTTGCGAATTAGTTTCACGCCTCATAGTAAACACGGTCATCGCAACATTCCCATTAGCTTAAATACAATTATATTTATACAAGAATTATCCTTCAACATTATAGCCACAAGTTAATTCATTAATATTAATTGCCATATCTCTCCTTTCCCTCCACTAATTCAAAAAATCTTCCCTACAAGTTAATACAAAATTAACCTGAATACAGAACGCTCTTTTAAAGTTTGCAACACTAGAGCAGCTGAAAATAAACTGCGCACCCCGGAGTGGAAGAGGGAATTTAAAACTCTAGAACTGTAAACTAAAACAAAACTGAGCTGTAGCGATACGATGTACACTTAAAGTTAAATATTTATTTATTTATCCAACTTAATGCACATAAGTACAATGGCGGACTCAATGCCTGAGGCATTCTCTACCAGTCAACCAAGGGTGGTGTAGAGAATCCTGTGGTAGGTGCATAACTTTTTTTTTTTTTTTTGTCAGGAGGAAATCGCCGGACTTCCGCCCTCCACTGGGGATGGAGGGCGGGGCATGTCAGAGTCGAACTGACTAAAACCTCCTGTCGCTCAACAAAGAACGTCCAAACCTCGCATGAGACAGTACTCATGAAGAGGCAGAGGGGGGAAAGTGAAGCGTTTAGTGCGGAGCACATCTCTGCCATCACCCTCCCCCTCGGGACGCCGGACCGGCGGTCGTCGGCGCCACGACCACCAGCCCTCTCGGTCGGCAGGCTATCCGAAGCCTGCCTAGATGGCGCCGGTTAGAGTGAGCTATCCTACGGAATACCCCGCTGGACCAGAACCAGCGTGAGTCGAGGATAGCCGGCCTTCCATCACCCGGATCCTCTTGCGTAAAACGCGTGCAGAGCAGCTTGCACGTCGTCTTCTTAGGCCCCCTTCGCCGGTCCCCAGACCGACATGTGAGGGGGACCCGAAACACTTAGAGGGCCAGGGCTTGGGCGAGATCCGCCTCCCTGGCCCCCGCTCGACGGCGGCGGGATTGTGCGTCTCTCACGCGCCCCGCCGCCTCCTTCTGCGAGATGGTGCACTCGCAGAAGTCGAGCATCGCCTTCCACGACTCGTCGTCGCCGAGCATCGATGCCACAACACTCGGCAACGACAAGTCGTTTCCTGTTTTTGCGACGAGGACACGGCGCCACCCCTCCCATGCGGGGCAGGCAACGAGCGTGTGCTCCGCCGTGTCCAAGTCGCAACCACAATGGTGGCACTCTGCCGTCGGCTCGGCTCCGATCCGGTGCAGGAACTCAGCGAAGCAACCATGCCCAGTGAGCACCTGCGTGAGCCGGAAAGTGAGGCGTCCTCTGTCACGATTCACCCAATCCACAAGGACCGGGCGAATCGCCTCGACGGTCCTACGACCGGCCGAAGGATCAGCCAGCCGTCTGGACCATGACTCCAGCACGGACCGCCGAGATTGGGCCCTCCGCGCTCTGACCACACTGGGGCTGGGACGCGCCAAGCCCCGGGCACGAAGGTCAGCCCGCCACTGATAGTCAGCAGCGAGCGCCTCCGCTTCCAGAATCCAAGGCGGCGTCCCAGCCAGTACACACGCCGCCTCAAAGGAGATGGTGCGATAACCACGGATGACCAGGTGCATAACTTAATGTGAAACAAACAAACTACATTATACAATAAACAAACACACACACGGTGTATACTTAGTTAATTATCCTAGAGTTTGAACATTAATCAAACCGTCATATTAATAAAATGAACATTGTTAAAACTGATTCGATGACTTGAAGAAAATAATATATTATGACATTATCTATACTAAGATAGAGGAAAGATTTGTTTGTTTGTATTGAATAGGCTCCGAAACTAGTGAACCGATTTGAAAAATACTTTCACTGTTTGGAAGCTACACTATTCCCGAGTGACATAGGCTATAATCTTTTATGAAAAAATTAGGGATCTTTACTAAAACACCGATAATGTAACCCAAAGTGTAAAAAAATTACCAAAAATATTCTTTACATCGCGTACCCTGCGAAAACTATTGATGATAGAATAAAATAATACGACTTTGTAGAGCACCTTATTAGTTACAAAAAGTGCTGCGACAGCATATGTCTAACTATTATAGCTATGCCGCAATAAGTGTTATTTTAATTAAAAAAATAAAACAACGTCAAATATCGTTGAGATTTTTGTTAAAGTAAATAATAAATATACTAATACTAAATAATCTCTGTTTCTTCAACAAAGTATCATCACGCAAAAGAAGTTAAGGTTATATTAAGGACGTTTAAGGAGTTAATAAATGGATTTTATTAGCTTGATGTATCAAAACATTTTTAACGGAATTTGATCTACTTGAATACGTCACCTTGACTTGAAAATTTGCACACGAATCAAGGACCCGTGACATACAGTAATTTTATTACTTTAGGTCAATATCCTGAATAATTTAAATTTTATGTATTTGAGTTCATTTTGCAAGTGTTATTTGTAGTTGTCGATTATAATTATTCTTTAATCTAACTACCTAATTCTTAGCTAGGCTTTTGGGGCTATTACATTATGTTAACTACACAGACGAGTAGCACGACAAAGTATTGTATAATCCCTGAAGTTCATTGACATCACTATACAAATTACACTACTCACCGTGCGCATCACTGTAGTCCTGGTTCTGAAAACGCGAGGAATAGGCAAAATAAGGATACCCTTTCGGTAGGCAGCGGCTCTGCCCCTGGCATTGCTGAAGTCCATGGGCGACGGTAACCACTCACCATCAGGTGGGCCGTGTGCTCGTCTGCCTACAAGGGCAATAAAAAAAAACCCTACCCTTCTCCCTCCCTACCAACCTGAGGTTTGTCTTGAAAAGCAACAATTGTAACAAAACTACTAACTTATTTACAAATAGTTTTATCGTCTTAAAATATATATCTTAAAAATACATCAAAAGCCATAACTCATAATGTATTAATGAAAAATACTATAGTATACGAATGTTTTATTAAATAAAGCGGCTGCGTGTTTGTCACAGAGTCAATGTGCTTTAGACACGAACCCTCTATTAATTGTTATCATTGTTGAGTGGTAACGGGAGTCCGTCGGAGTTTTTACTGGTGGTAGGACCTCATGTGAGTCCGCACGTGTAGGAGTTGAAGGGTGGGGCAGCCGTTGTAACTATACTGAGACCTTAGAACTTATATCTCAAGGAGGATGGCGCATTTACGTTGTAGATCGCTATGGGCTCCAGTACCCATTTAAGCAATAAAAATAAAATAAAAAGAAATGTACGTTGTCAATATTTGTAAACATCTCGAGACATAAGATCCCACAATTGGGTTATACAAACTTTATCCTTACTGTCAAGCTGACGGGGTCCAGAGCCTACTAGAGTCTTCCCTAACAAGAGCTTTACTTCGTTATGACTACCATTGTGTCGGGATCACGACCTACTGAGAAGAACCGACGAGAAACTCAGTGGGTTTTGCCAATTGTTTTTTGTGAAGGAAGGATTACTGCAGACCCGGAGATCTTTCCAGTTTCACGAGGACAAGTGAGCCAGCAACGGCTCAGCCAAGAGGAGTTGGATTTGCTTGCATCTGCCCGAGCGCCTCTGGAGGAGACCTAACAATTCAAGGGCAGCTGCTTCCCGAATAAATCTACTACCGAATCGCTAATCGCTAAGAAGATCTGGGGAGAAACTTTATTATCACTTAACGAACACTTTAAAATTTTCAATTCGATTTTTCCGCTTTGCTTCAGGTGATCGATTCGCTGTTTCGCTTCGAGTAGATGCGTTACTAACTAACTTCGTGTTATCTCTGCAACGCTTTTATAGTCGATACGACATCCCTAGAATTATCGAGAGCATTTCTGACAAGTCGAGTGGTTTCGATGTGTTTTCGCTATTTGATAATAGATGGCGTTGCTCCTACCGGCGTAACAATATAGGTTAAATTTTCGGACAGATAGTTAATAGACTGACTACAAATGATGAGGTTCAATACGCCCAATTTCCTTTAATTATCTCATTAACGGTTTCAGAAGACCCAGAGACAATTTCCAAGTTTCATCCTCTGGAATGGTCCTTATAATAGGAATAACGGACTTAAGATACAAGCACCGATCGAAACTAGAGTCGCCAATTAAATATTTTGGATTAATAAATTATCAATTCTATAAAATCACAAGTCTGTGTACGTCTGTAATAAGTTCTAACCATGGGAGCTTTAAGCCACTCCATTGGAGAACGTTTCGAGCGGGCCTCAGCGCAATGAAAACTTATTCACAGCCAAGTGTTTTTTTTTTTTTTTGCAACTGCAAAACTGATTTAGTGCGCGCAATATATTTACATATTTCCGTCGGGGCGACGTTCTGGCGCGTTTTAACTTGAAATAACTTTATTTTTGAGGTACGTTTAAAAAATACACTGCTCGCGGTGGTAATATTAAAAGTTGTGTCTGCTTTAAGTGGAAGAAGGCTTTCGAGTGTATTATTCATAGTACATTTTGCGAAGCTGCTTAAGCCATCGATAATAGTCACAGTCTACGTATAAACGTATAGACGTGGCGTTAAAACTCACTGGTGGTAGGATGTCTTGTGAGTCCGCACGGGTAGGTACCACCACCCCGCCTGTTTCTGCCGTGAAGCAGTAATGGATGGCGCATTTGCGTTATAGATGTCTATGGGCTCCAGTAACCACTTAACACCAGGTGGGCTATGAGCTCGTCCATCCATCTAAGCAATAAAATAAAAAACTTTTTTTTTATGTCGAACTAACACGAGTGATTCAACGTCCTGCAATGCTCGAGTTTAAACTCAACAAGACAATAACTCTGCCGACTGCGGTCGTATACGTGTCGGACAAACTTCCCGACTTCAAAGAGGATACATCGTATTGGAAAAATGCTGGCATCGGCTAATCTTTCTATCTCTCTATAATTTTTCTATTTACAGTCTCTCGCAAGAAAGTAATAATCATCCTTATTTTTCCACATTTAAGCCTTATCCAGATTGAGCCTTAAAAGCAGTTATAATTAGGTTTGGTTTCCCTTAAATACAAGCGACATGTGAAACCCGTAAAGCCCTCGGCACGCGGATGCAGTTCGTTACCGCAACAGGACAAATATTGTTCCCTTTTGATGTACAAATCGTGGCAAATTTGTAAAGGAAATGAACAGACGACAGCACCCACCCTATTTATTGTGTATTCGTAGAGCGTAGTGTCAAATCATGGTCATGTTTATATCTTAGCTATAATTCTGGCGATTGATAGCTCACATATTTTTTTCGTATAGATTAAATGTTATCGATAGCAATCTAATGCTTACTTCATTATCACTGTTTTTTTATAATTTTATTATATAAAAATATTTAAATTGCAAGATTAATATTCAAAACAACTAACTGAAGGAAAAAGCGCCCCGTCTTGGTCATGAAAGCCCGTTCGGAGCAATCGGAGCTTTAAATCACAAGTATCTATTCTATACAAGTATTCTAAGCCAAGGAAACCAATTCTATGGTGTAATTTGTAAAGAGAGCAACAGTATTTTTGTTTAGGTACCCATGAACTCCGAAGATACAAAATTAATGCAACTAATCTAAATTGCATTTTTGTTATCTGTTCATCTGTTTAAAATAATTGAAAACATTACAATTAAATATATTATTAATTTATTTTTATTAAAATTAAAACAAACATTAAATTTATATAAATAAAAAATTGCTTCTATATCTGGCAGTCTAACAGTAACCTAAAAATCAAACATTGCCGCGTGGTTGTGATGTATCGCGTCAGTCATTTCCGGCGCCAACCGGAACTTCCGTCGAGCCAATGCCGTGTACAGTCCACGACAAAATATATCAATCGGAAATAATTACGAAGTGTGTTTTACTTTATTCTTGATATAGCACCGGCAATATCCTGTACAGTTTCAAAAAGTTTTATATTTTCTCCTTTGATTGTATTTTTGGACGCGTTTGTACTTCTCTCTTTTATTTACGTTAGGCTAGCTTGTGGACTCTATAACATATATGTCAACGACTACATACTTTAAGACATGAGCTGGAAATTAAATTGAGATAACTATTGATTTACTCTTAAAACCAGCCATAGCTTCGTGGCAAAAAGAAGAAAACAAGGAGGAGTCCGTTATATGCTCACAATACGCCACAAAATAAGTAATCATGATTTGAAATAAATTTCTTATAGAAATGTAAAATCGGAATGAGATACGTTCGCAGAGTAGAGAACACTTAGTTTGTTTTCGACTTCTAAATAGATGAACACCATAAATTAAAATTAAATGCACCGCAACAACATAACCACCTTCTCCTTTTTTTATTGCTTAGTTGGGTGAGCGAGCTCACAGCCCATCTGGTGCTAAGTGGTTACTGGATTCCATAGACATCTAAAACGTAAATGCGTAAATAATGTGTAAATAATAGTAAATAATGGTGGTACGACCAAATCCAAACAACAGAGAGGTCCTTTATATAAGTGTAGCAGGAAGATGTGGAGCAGAGAGAGATGAGGATGGTAAGATGATTTTTTTATTTTATTTTTCCTGCCTAAGCTGATAGCCTCGAGAGGCTATGCCAGCGTAACCTAGCAATTAGGTGAGCTCACGGGGCTCAAACCTGACGACGTTGCTAACACTAACCCTAACAAGAGCGGATCGGAAACGCGAAGATCCGGCGAGAAACGGTGGCTATGTCTGTTGGTTTATTTACTCGCCGAGCCCTTGGTTGCAAGCAACGGTTTCAACGAGAACGGTGACCGGTGCTTGAGGTACCTAAAAGCACCGTTAGTGGATCGGGAGGATTCGAAATTACGTGTTTAGGGCTACGTCGACGTTTTACCATTCGGTCTGCAAGATAGGGAATGTACTTACCGGCGGCCACGAGGAGACGGTTCTCTTGTCGTGTCGCTTTTTTCTAAATGCGTAAGACGCACTAAATCTTTTTGTCGAGAAAAGAATAAGAAGAACATAATAATAAAAAACGAAGGTCATATGGAGTTCTTTTTTTTTTTTGCTAGTTGGGTGGACGAGCTCAAAGCCCACCTGGTGTTAAGTGGTTACTGGAGCCCATAGACATCTACGACGTAAATGCGCCACCCACCTTGAGATATAAGTTCTACGATCTCAAGTATAGTTACAACGGCTGCCCCACCCTACAAACCGAAACGCATTACTGCTTCACGGCAGAAATAGGCAGGACGGTGGTACCTACCCGCGTGGACTCACAAGAGGGCCTACCACCAGTAAATTAGTTTGATTAGTAAAATTTGATTAGTAAAATTTGATTAGTAAAATTTGATTAGTAAAAATAAATAATTGCTTATTTAAATTGTTTTATTGCTGTCAGCGTTTTCGCTCGCGATAGTACTCACGCCCAAAGAGACGTGAGGAATCTTAGGCGCGCTTTGAAACATCACCGAAATGTTAGTTGACTTTGAATTGCGTAACGTGGGCGCTTGACCTCAGAAAATATGCGTAAACTTATCATTTTCACTCTATTTTTTGAGTTTTTAACAGAAAAATAAATGGAAAATTATAAGAAATCGCTAGATCAATTTTCAGTTTCACTAACTGCAGATAAAAGGGGAGATTTGTGATTAATGTGAAGACCGTGATTGTGAAAGAAGTATAAAATTAAACTTATAACATTAACTGAACTGAATCAAATGAAAATGAATGCTCAACAACTTCGACTTAGTAAGAAAACCAGCATTTCCACTAGTAATAATTATAGCAGATGTATTTGGCAGACTCATTTTATAGATATCTACTTAAAACCATGTAAGTCATGAGCTGATATTTCCATTAGAATTATACAAAAAGGGTTTATTTTGGTTTTGGTAGGCAAAAAGAAAACCAAACTGGTAGTGGTATTTTTACTGATGGCAGGACCTCTTGTGAGTCCGCACGGGTAGGTAGCAGCGCTCTGCCTATTTCTGCCGTGAAGCAGTAATGCGATTCGGTTTGAAGGGTGGGGCCGTTGTAACTATACTGAGACCTTAGAACTTATATCTCAAGGTGGGTGGCGCATTTACGTTGTAGATGTCTACGGGCTCTGGTAAACGCTTAACACCAGGTGGGCTGTGAGCTCGTCCACCCATCTAAGCAATAAAAAAAAAACTAGCATACGGCCCACCAGCTGATGGTGAGTGGTTACCGTCGCACATGGACTTCAGCAATGCCAGGGGTCGAATCAAGCCGCTGCCTACCATATTCGTTAGATTTTCTTTTTCAAATTTGATCCTTCAATTTGAACATAAAACTTCGCACGTCTAATATTCGTGAAAAGTCTAAAAGCGCGTAGGAAACTTTGAATCCCTCGTCCTTACGTAGTCCTTCGTGCGATAAATAAGCAAAACCTTAAAGAACGAGCTTCTTACTTGGAACCTTAATAACTTCACGACTCGGTAATCACAATACGCGTACCGGTTGAAGTGGCAAAGTCCTTTCAGTACGTACTTCGCTGATTTTGAACTTGTGAGACACGAGTTTCTTTTCAGAACAAATTACTTGTGTGACTTAGACTTCCATATTACCATCTCAAGCCGGCCATCAAGTTTGACGGGACTTAATTAAAACAAATTTTACTGTTTAATTTCGCGTTTTCATTTATTTTTATTTTATTTATTCATTTATTAAACTTCAGGTAAAATTTACATTAAAGGACTTAATGCCCAAGGCATTCTCTACCAGTCAACCAAAGGTAGTCCAGAGGAAATAGTGGTAGATGCAATGAAATTTATGTTAAATTACAAATACATATACAATGACATATAATTTTTTTTTATTGCTTAGATGGGTGGACGAGCTCACAGCCCAGCTGGTGTTAAGTGGTTACTGGAGCCCATAGACATCTACAACGTAAATGCGCCACCCACCTTGAGATACAAGTTCTAAGATCTCAGTATAGTTACAACGGCTGCCCCACCCTTCAAACCGAAACGCATTACTGCTTCGCGGCAGAAATAGGCGGGTGGTGGTACCTACCCGCGTGGACTCACAAGAGGTCCTACCACCAGTAATTACGCAAATTATAATTTTGCGGGTTTGATTTTTATTACACGATGTTATTCCTTTAGCGTCGAAGTCAATCGTGAACATTTGTTGAGTACGTATTTCATTAGAAAAATTGGTACCCGCCTGCGGGATTCGAACACCGGTGCATCGCTCAACACGAATGCACCGGACGTCTTATCCTTTAGGCCACGACGACTTTTACATACACATATACATACATATAATAGTTTATACAGTATTATTATCATTATTATTATTATTATTATTACATTTTTTTTACAGTAATTACATTATTTTCGATGTAACGAATACCTTACCGTTTCTCCTGATCACAGACCACTTGAATATCATCACATGAATATTGTGCTGACTGTCTATTCATCTATGAAACTGTCTCTAGATTTTTGGGTTTCATTTCACAAATGCTAAGTATTCGTAACATTGGAAATGATAGCAAGATAGTAAAAAACCGGAGATTAAAAAGCTAATGTAGTTTTAATTATGTCTATAACAGGGCTCCTTGGAATCGATGTTTTGGCACTCGAGCGAGCTTTTTGTTTGTGCGGACCCATGGCAACTTACAAGCAAATATCCTTTTTTTTTTATTGCTTAGATGGGTGGACGAGCTCACAGCCCACCTGGTGTTAAGTGGTTACTGGAGCCCATAGACATCTACAACGTAAATGCGCCACCCACCTTGAGATATAAGTTCTAAGGTCTCAAGTATAGTTACAACGGCTGCCCCACCCTTCAAACCGAAACGCATTACTGCTTCGCGGCAGAAATAGGCGGGTGGTGGTACCTACCCGCGCGGACTCTCAAGAGGTCCTACCACCAGTAAAATCCTGCTTGAGTTCCTGATATTCAATCATTGACGTTGTTTGTTTAACTATTTTTAAGCATGACTATTCATGACAATGGTGAGTTTAAAGAAGCCTCGTATAACAATAAATTTGACGTGACGTATGTCGCACAGATGTTTTTCTTTTTTGATAGTGGGATTACTGTTGGCCCGGAGGCCTTTCCAGTTTCACCAGGACAAGCGGGCGAGCAAGGGCTCAGCCAGGAGAGGTGAGATTCGCTAACAGCTGCCAGAGCGCCTCCAAATGAGACCTAACAACTCAAGAGCAGTGGCTTTGTGACTGAATCTACTACCGGATCGGAATCGCGACCCGCTGAGAAGATCCGGCGAGAAACTCTGCGGACTGATGCATGGGTTAAGTCGCACGTCGAACTCTTTGTCGAGTTCGACGAGTACGGTTACCGGGATCCATAAGCCTGCTCCTAGTGTTAAAACTGAATATGGTAGATGAGAGCGAGTTTTTTTTTTATTGCTTAGATGTGTGGACGAGCTCACAGCCCACCTGGTATTAAGTGGTTACTGGAGCCCATAGACATCTACAGCGTAAATGCGCCACACACCTTGAGATATAAGTTCTAAGATCTCAGTATAGTTACAACGGCTGCCCCACCCTTCAAACCGAAACGCATTACTGCTTCACGGCAGAAATAGGCGGGGCGGTGGTACCTACCCGCGCGGACTCACAAGAGGTCCTACCACCAGTCCTACTACCAGCGCGGACACATCCTCCTCCCGAGCCCTTTGTCGTCCCCTCTGTCGCCCTAAACGTAGTGAAGAATAACTTTCCCCAAATAAAAGGGAGAAAATTTTAAATCTACGCATAAACAACGATCGCCAAGAAACAAATCCGAAGTATTCGCTACGAGCACAAACAACAACTTTTATATCTCATCTCAAAAAGCGAGATTATTTTAATGCAATAAGGTAGCCATTGAAATGCAAATCGGGGTCTGCAGCGGCCCTTTGTCTCATCCAAAATGAATTACTCGCAGACTTCTGCATAATGTAAATAATGAAGAGCCTCCTCGAAGCGTTATTCTTTTGAAGGAACGACTTCCGAAAATGTTTCCTATTTACCTCATAAATTGATATTAAATTTTTTGAATAAAATTTGAATTTTATGAGTAACTGAATTTTTGCTTTAATTGACTTCGAGAAGATTTTGACCCTGGTGAAGTGAGTAAGCGAAAGTGAATATTAAAAGATTCGGAGTTCGAAGAAATTTTCTCTCTTCTTGCAGCTTACTGTTTGATGTTTTTGGAACATTGGGAAGTAGCCCTTAACATTTTTGTTAACGTAAAAATATTGTAATATTAAATTATCAACGTAATTAACTTCCTTTAACTATTTCTTTCCGACGCACTGAATCTATAATGTAAGCATATAAAAAAATCACAACACACAATTTTCTCAAGTTCCTTCTCAGTTCCCTACAAAGAAAATTATATAGCAGTGCACAAAAAATTATCAAATCAACCCGCAAAATTCTGAGGAAGCATTCCAGAGATCGCCGCCAATTAAATACGAAAAAGTCAACTCTTAATTGTCATTAATTAAAAAAAAAACTCACTTAATTATGCTAATCTAACATTCAAACCGCAAAAATTAAGATGGCGGCCGGAATAATGGCGATTCCCGCCAACACGACACGAATATTTTAATATTATTTTACTTTTATCTAGCTTTGAATTTAATTACGCTAGATAAGGGCACCCTTTGGTTCCGTATTTTACGCACAATTCCAAAGAGACATAGAAGCGTTAAGCCAATTTAATTCTTACCTAGAAACTCTAAAGTCTATTTTGGCAGTATTGTTGGTCGATTATCTAAATTTCAATAGACTTTCGGTCTTATTAGTAAATGCGTACTTTAGTCAGTATTAGTGGTCTACTAACTAAAATTATTGCTAGTAAAGAAAGCACAAACTAACATATTTACTCCAACGTATAATATTCGTCGGCAATGGTAAATGGTAAATGGTCAATCAATGGTTTTAATATATAATTGTGAGAGTGGGTAGTAACAAATAGTTTTCAGAGGGCAGTTTTTTACGGGTAATTTTACTGGTGGGCATCATGTGAGCCCGTGCGGGCTGGCACCACCACCCTGTCTATTTCTGCCGCGGAGCAGTGGTGCGTTTCGGTTTGAAGGGTTTTTTGCTAAAAACTGAAAGTTAGAAAGCCTATCTCAAGGTGGATGACAGCATTTACGTTGTTGATGCCTGTTTGCCCTGGCACCAGATCCATGCGTACTTATTTTGTTAGTAGCTAAAATTACCGGTTTTTTTTACTACTACTGGGCGTTTAGGAATTGAAGAAAATGATAAAATTCTATATTTATTTATACTAGCTGACCCGGCAGACTTTGTAGTGCCTCAATCGATAAAAAAAAACCCAAACTGACATCTAACGTTCATCATTCGTGAATTTGAAATTCGCGCGTTTACAAAGGATATTCGGTTGTAAAACCTACATACGAACTGGAATCCTTTTTACCAATGCATATCTACTGATACTAGTAGTGGTCGCCCAGTAGTCGAAATTCGACCATGATAATTAATTTAAATTATAAGTTTGAACGTTATAATGATTCTCTCTCTCTTCGATCGGTTCCTCACTGATCGTGACTCCGACCGATTTCGTCAACCAACTGTCTCCATCGATCCCGCCCTGCAGCCCGGTGGAGTGCGTCGCTGATAGGTATCCCCAGTTCCTCCGCTATTTGGTCCGACCATCGTTTGGGACCTCTACCCCTAGGCCTTTTTCCCTCTATTTTACCGGTCACCACAAGGCGTTCCAAATGGCTGGTATCCCTACGTGCAACATGACCAAAGTACCGCAATATTCTTTGTAGGCAGACTGTGGATAGACGTTGAATCTTTTCTATTTTTAACTGCCTGAGAATAGATATGTTGATACGGCGGGCCGTCCATGGTATTCGTAGCATACGTCGCCAGCACTACATCTCAAAAGCGTCGATTCTCTGCCTATCTGCGGCTTTGAGTGTCCACGTCTCTGCACTATATAGAGCAATGGAGAAGACAAGAGTGCGGACCAGATGTATTTTAGTTCGGTGGGTAATATTACGGTCTCTCCAGATTCTATTGTCAAATGTTATATTTCTACTAGTTGACCCGGCAAACGTTGTTTTGCCTTATAAATTATTTCTAGGAAAGATAAATTATCCTAAATATCGACTGCAGCGCCATCTGCCGGGCTGATTTGTGAAAAATTTTTTTTTTATTATTGTTCGATTTTTGGGGTTTACATTTTGAAATCTCCCGCCAACTTGCCCGGTACCCGCGCAATCTACTGAGCGCGACACTAGCGCTACGTGTTGCCGCAGTTTGTGCAACATTGGAAAAAAGGAGTCGTGAAATCTTTGAGCAGTTGGCGGTAAGTCCGTAATTCTTTAAATCTTTAAAATATCATAAAACTGAGCTATCGTACATTTATGATCATTCGACCGGATTTTACCTGTTACGAAATCAAAGACCAGTGATTCAGTATAACAAAAACGTAATTATTGTAAAAACAATTCCTACAAAAACTTTTATTCGTAAGTAGGTAGTTGTGTGTTTTTGTGAAAAACATAACTTCTGTGTTTTGTGTTTTACAATAAAGAAATTTATACAGTGATTCATAATATACATCGGCGTTCAGGTATTTAGTATTATTTTCGTTACAATATTAAACTTTATTTCAAATTTGTTGCGAACTTTATACTACATAATATACATATCTGACGCCTTGCCGCCATTACTGGCAGTAAATTAAATTTCAATAAAATAACCATAAAATATTTTTAGTGATAATTCTTATTGTTTGCTGTTGAATTAAATCTTAGAATCTTTAATTTTGTCGTATTAAATAGTTTTTAACCGTAGTATTGTCTTCGAATATTAATTAATTAATTATTAATATTGTTTTGTGTTACAATTTTACTTTGTAGAACGGTACTTTCTTTTAATATTTGTTGTTTGATTATTCGTATTTTATAACATTCTACTAATTCTTAAATTGTGTTTTAAACAAGTTAATTTGTAAATTCAGAAGTACCTACCTAAATAAAATTGTAAGATGGCGAAAGCAACATCTGGAAAAAAAGCAATAATTTCCGATGACGATGTCGATCAGTTGTTGGCACCACATCAGACAACCAAGGAGATGGCATTTATGCGTTTACAATCGTTGTACGAGATGTCACGAGTAGTTAGAAGTAATACTGATATGCAGCCACAATTTCGCGCCCGTTTTAGAGATATTGTCGCTTTGAGAACTGCATATGAAAGTGCTATGAGTGAAATTATTTGTGTCCAAAAACGTTATAATGCGTCGTATGTACCGTCATACGACCAAATCAAAGCATTTGATGAGATGTATTACTCTGTTTGTGATATCGCGGATAGTCTAAATTTATCAGGTAGTGATAATACTAGATGTGATTTCGGTTCCGGTAAAACTGTAAAACCTCAATTACCGAAATTAGAAATTTTCCACTTTGACGGAAAGTTAGAAAATTGGCCCACATTTAGAGACACTTTTACTAGTTTAGTACATTTTAATACTGATATAGTTGATATTGAAAAATTTTATTACTTATTGTCGGCTGTGAGTGGTCCAGCACTCACTATCGTAAAATCAATGCCAATAACAGCAACAAATTATTACATTGTATGGAATTCTTTAGTTACACGTTTTGAAAACAAGAGGGCGCTAGCGACTACATATTTAGATAAAGTATTTAGTTTCAAAACATTACAATATGAGTCAGTAGACGGCCTAAATGCCTTTTTACAAGCGTGTCAAGATAGCGTCAAAGCATTAAAATCATTAAACATACCAGATTTATCAAGTTTTGTTTTGTTTTATGTAGCTTTGCGTAATTTGGATTCAACTACTAGGCGCGCATTCGAAAACAAAAGTGTACCGGGTGATCTTCTGACGTTTGAAGGTCTTATCGCTTTCGTGGAAAACCAGGTCCGTATCCTGGAGATGTCGGAAAGTAAATCGGTCTCAAATCAAAGCATAGACAATGCAAAACCTATATACGCAAGGAGTTACCAGAATACCAGTCGTTTTGATAAAAAGCCTCGGCCGCAACTGCGGCTACTAAGAATCTTCAGAACGAACAAAACTCGAATGAAACTTTAAATAAAATAAAAAAATGTTATTATTGCGGCAAGCCTCATTCAATATATCGGTGCTTCGAATATAGTGATCTCACTCCTGAACAACGGCTTCAAAAAATAAAACAGTTGAAGCTATGTGAAAATTGTTTGCGTGATGATCATATATTAAAGAGTTGTCCATCTAGGGTACGTTGTACAGTTTGCAAAAATATGCACCATCACACACTTCACATCGATGCTGGCGCTGGTGCCAATTCAGGAAATAATGCCAGCTCGGTGGCTCTTACCGTTTCTACAACTTCGACAGTCTTGCTCGGAACCGCAATTATACACGTCGCGGATTGTTGGGGCATCTATCAACCCGTACGTGCTATAATTGACAGTGGTGCCATGACGGGCTACATAACTCAAGACTGTGCATTAAGGTTAGGACTAGGGCGGAGAAAGTGTGATTTCGATTCCATTGGTCTAGGTGCCAAGCCTATTGCAGATCTGGGGCTAACTACCTGTACTGTAAAACCGCGTCAGTGCGATAGCCCCATATTAACTACCGATGTAGTCATAGTTGCAAAAATAGCCGGAAATCTACCGACTATGTCTATCTCAGATGATGTGATCCGTAAATTTCAAAATCTTTCACTTGCTGATCCAACTTTTGGTACATCGGGTCCCATCGACATGTTATTGGCCGGTGATCTATTTCCTCAAATTTATGATGGAGAAAAGATCATGCCACAAGATAAGAACATGCCGGTGGCATTGCATTCCATTTTCGGCTACGTCATCGCAGGTCAAGTATCGATTTCGGATCATAGAACTGTAGACACGGAAAATCATCATATCAAAAGCGATAATACAAAATCATTTGTGGCTCTTTCTGTGAACTTGGAGCAAGAAACGCAGTCTGTCTCTGAGATGGAAAGTATTCTTAACAAGGAACCACAACATCCAGATAATAATAATATATCAGTAGGGACATTGTCTGATCGCGATCATAACCGTGATAAGAAAAGTAGATGTTTCGTAAACTACCCTTTGGAACCTTTTTATAAACTTTGTGTTTCATATGGAGCAGAAGAACATAAATACATTAATATAGAAAAGAAGTTGGGACGCCATCCGAATTTAAAATTTATTCGTGAGTACGAAAGTCTTTGTGGATGCAAGAGCCACGTAGGCGCGGTACAAAACGTGGATTCGATATTTATCATCCCGCATCTTTGTATTTTGTGGCTTTCTAATACAACAAACAAATTTGGAGGCGTGTTTAACGCATCATGCGCAACAATACATGAGTGGTTTAACGGCCTCCATTGGCTTAATGACTTCCAGTCAGAGGGTCCAGTTAAACCTATAACTCTAAGCCTAGAACGAAATACTTTAAGTACTGTACTTGTCTCAACAGAAGTCATAGAAGCATATTCACTGTTGGACCTCACCAACAGATACTCTAGTTTTAGTAAGCTTGTGAGTATAATCGCGCGGTCTTACTTGTTCATCCACAACTATAGAGTCTTTCAATCAGAACGTAGATCGCTGTTTTTGGAGGACAGCAGAAAGGCTCACGACATTGTTATTAAAATCGTACAAAGTCATTTATTTGTGGACGACATTATGGCCTTACAAAAAGGTCAGAGATGTTCTCAGAGTTTGCGGAAACTAATTACTTTCATGAATTCAAACTGTTTTCTCAGGGTGGGGGGTAAATTGTCTAATTCTAGTCTTTCACCTGATAGGAAACATTCTTTACATTTACTCAAAAATTAAATTTTTACAAACATTTTAATAGATTATTGTCATAAATTTTATTTATATGTTGGTCCTCGCACTTTGCAAGGAATTACAACAAGTCAATGTCTCATGATTATTTCAGATAATGCCAATTTTGTGTCGGCTACGAAACATTCAGCAGATGTTACGCGTTTTTTCGAGTCTTACTTAGAAAGCTTATCAAGAGAACTTGTAGCGCGTAATATTCGTTGGAGCCATAACCCTCCTAGTGGTGATCGTTTCGGTGGTTTCTATGAGTCTGCAATAAAATTTGCTAAATTATATTTGAAACGGATTGTAGGAGACAAATCATTTCCATTCAAAGAGCTCCGAACGCCTTTTGCTTGGGTTAAAGCAGTTCTCAATTGTAGACCGCTATGTCCACTGTTTGATGATCCAGAGGAGTTCCAAGTGCTGACGCCGACACATGTTGTGATCGGGCGGGAATTGTTCGCTGTACCGGTATTCGATATCAGTGAGCATCGTTTTTTGCCTCGCGAGCGGTGGAAAATTTTACAACTCTTTTCACAACTTTTTTGGAAATGGGGGGGCCAAGAATACCTCCACACATTTCAACAGCGACAAAAGTGGTTCAACAACTGTCGAATTTTAGTTCTCATTAAATCACACGCACCACCACCTTTACAGTGGTATTTAGCCCGAGTCAGTGTATTTAAGCCAGGCGTGGATGGTGTCGTGGGAGTGGTTAAAATTCGTATAAAAAATAGCGAAACGACGCGTCCTGTCATTAAGCTTTGTCCGCTCCCAATAGCGACGGACATAGAGTTAGTCTTATAATATAAAAATTAGCTCATAATAAGATTACATAAAGGTAGGTCTTTGTGTGATCTCCCTTTTAGTTATAAGTCAAGTTTATTGTTTAAATACTTAGATTTAAATACTTAAAATAATTTTAATATAAATACAGTCCACTGTGAAACTGAATCAACAAAACATTGTTATTGGTATCGTAATGGGAAATCCGGGCGGATTTCGGTGGGGGGAATGTTCGATTTTTGGGGTTTACATTTTGAAATCTCCCGCCAACTTGCCCGGTACCCGCGCAATCTACTGAGCGCGACACTAGCGCTACGTGTTGCCGCAGTTTGTGCAACATTGGAAAAAAGGAGTCGTGAAATCTTTGAGCAGTTGGCGGTAAGTCCGTAGTTCTTTAAATCTTTAAAATATCATAAAACTGAGCTATCGTACAATTATAAAATAAAAAATAAGGGTTAATCGTAGAGGGGTGAAAATTTAGGGGTGTATGTATTCTGGTATGTTGTATCATAAAAAATAAAAACAATTTTGTTCAAAAAAATAAGAAATTTAATTTAGAGGTGGACCACTCTTAACATTTAGGGGGATTGAAAAATAGATGTTGTTTGATTCTCCACCCTGGCCGATATACACGCTAAGTTTCACAAAAATCGGTTGAGCCGTTTCGGAGGAGTTCAATCACGCACACTCTGACACGAGAATTTTATATCTATACTAATATTATAAAGAGGAAAGATTTGTTTGTTTGTTTGTTTCGAATAGGCTCCGAAACTACTGGACCGATTTGAAAAATTCTTTTTCCATTAGAAGCCGACATTGTCCCTGATGAACATAGGCTACTTTTTTTTTTTTTTTTTTTTTTTTTTTCATGTGTGTTTTAATGTTTCCGAAGCGAAGCGAGGGCGGGTCGCTAGTATTAGATAATCACATATTTCGCCAAAGCTACACTATAGACACACAATATTAATCTATTCTCCATTTGACCACAGACTAACAATAAACAATAGAATAACAATAAACAAAAAAGAATATATGCGTGTGTGTGTCAAATACTATCATAGTGTGGGTAAAGTTATTTTTATTGCTTTAATGTATTTTATATGCAAAATTAAAAAAAGGAAACAATAAGCATTCGGAACTCTTTCTCTATATTTTCTAAAAATGTGGAAAATTTCATAATTCTCCGTCCGCGCAATTTTCGTAAAAAGAGGTACAAAGTTATTCCTTCACGTATTAATATAATAATATAGATACCAATTAGACCCGCGAATAAAGGAATCTTTACTCGCGAATATAGGAATTGGGTGCATTTTTTTAATCAGCGAACAGTTAAAACATGGATGGAGGAAGCGCGTATAAGGAGATTTTACTCGGACGTATATTTAATTTGACTACATTAAATAATACTCAATTTATTTTATCAAAGTCGACTCTTTTTTTTTTAATTCAAATTTTGTGTTCTTACATACGCTTCGATGTAAATAGTATAGCTTTAGCTAGTCAGTTCAATTAATGGCTAAGGCATCATCACCAGTCGACGAAAACCACGAATTCCAATCACTTTGAATAGAAAGTTCACAAAAGCGAATCGATAAAAAAAGCTGAAAATAAACCTTACAAAGCCGTCGGACTGCCTTTGACGAGTATCGACTTTGACACATTGGCTGTAAAAATTCCGTGAGTTTTTTTTATTTTTATTTTTGTATATTTCAAAGCCTTTTTGTGGAATCTTCTACCGTGGAGAACTTTGATTTTTTTTTTTTTTTTTGTTATTAAATACAACGAACACTCAATTCTGTTTCAATTATGTACGAAGCGGCTAATACAAACTGCTATGCTTGGCACTCTATTTCTAACTCACACCACGATATCTTATACCAACGATTTTATTAAAATTTAGATTTTGGGGGCGATAAATCGATCTAGCTATGATTTATTTTCAGAAAATGTTGTTTTATTCTTGTTTTCAATAATCAACTTTATCAATAATCAACTTTATGACTCTTCCCGACATCTGTTGGCGAATAATAATACTATTTTTCATAATTGAGGGCAACTAACTGCTTTAAAGATACAATAACACTAAAGCTATTTCAGCAGATGGCGTTGTTAAGCCACCCGAAGCCAATGAGTGTTTGGTTTAAGGTTAGACCAAGAAAATAAATTGTTTATTTATATTATTTGCGTCTTTTTAACTCACGTGTTCATTTGAAAATGCCGAAACGATCTTGGAATATTTTATGAATGAATGAATGAATGAATGAATGAATGAATGATTTATTTTATTTCAGACAACAATAAGTCCATATGTGTACATAGTATCATTGAAACATACTTAAAATTAACAAAACCAATCAAATAAAAAATATACATTTATTAAAAGTAGTTATCAGTTGAATACATTTCAAATATTTCATTCCACTGATACCCACTTCGAACCAACCATTATTATTATTATTATTGTTTAGTCCGCAAGTGAACCATGGTACAACGGTTCAAGTACCGACAGTCTTAACGGTCTGTTAATGCCTTCATTTTATCATTTTATCAATGGAATCTTGGAATATTTCTAAAAAACACAATTTATCAAAAAAAAATTATCATAGTCTAGTTAAATTTTAATACAGAATATGATTCTTTAAAATGAAAAAAAACGTGGCCCATAGCGGTCTTATGACTTGAAGCCAAAAATTATTCTACATCATGGAAGGAAGTTACATATCAAAGCCATCTGGTGCACAAGATATACGATCTCGCAACAGACAAATACTGTATTATGAATGCAGTGATATTCAAATGAGAAATGTGACAAAATTTTTGTTTAATGATAAAGTAGTGTCACGCTGCGCTATAACATTTTATTTATTTATTTATTATTGGATGGACGAGCTCACAGCCCACCCGGTGTTAAGTGGTTAAATTATAAGTGGAGTGCGTCTATCTTATGAGGCTATAAACGCTAGGCTATAGTTCTAACAAAATGGGAGATAGAATAATATTTCCTTTTCTAAATTAGTCAGGAACTTCAGGAACGTAAGCACGGCGTCACTTGATACTACAGAGTACGTCTTTCTTATGAGGCTATAAACGCATACTACGAGTATTTTTCTGCAGACAATCTCCCAGGTTACTTGATGATTAGGATCCGAGACCAAAAAGCGACTGCAATTGCTTGCCCTGAGACATTTCAACACAATCTACATTAATCTATAGTATGTAATGTGAACATAAATCGCGTCTGTATATCAGTAAATTGGAATGCAAAATAAAAAAATAGACTTCCCTTTACCTTATTAGGAAATGATTTATTAAAATTGATACCGCAAAAAATGTATAACATGAACGAGAAAAGCCAAAACATAAATCTAAATAAGCAATGATGACAACATGAAGGCCCAGATAAAAAAGCACACGTAAAAGCTTCAGAGCTTCCGAAGCCCGGATAGTTTCCGCGAGATCCAATCCGAGATGTACACAGATTGATGTGGTTGTGTCCATACATACGTCATTCGGATGGGCCATTTGTTATAATTCAGATACAGCGTGTCTTAGATGTGATCAAAACCTTTTTTTATGTCTACATTTATTAAATCAAAGATCAAAGGATCTTAATCATCAACAGTCTATACTATTAATCACACACACTTTTTTTTTAGTTGGACAGAAAGCAAATTACGATTATGTACAATTATATTTTTTTATAAAAACAACAATCTATATATTAATACGCGAAGGAAAAACTTTGTATCCCTTTTTACAAAAATTGCGCGGACGGAGGAGTATGAAATTTCCCACACTTATAGAGAATATAGAGAAGGAGTGCACAAATTAAATTTATTTTTAAATAATACATGAAAGATACTTTAAATCAATAAGAAAACATTACACACACTACCATGTATTTGACACAACGCATACATAAAAATATACTCTTTGTTTACTGTCAATTGGGAAACTTTTGTTATTGTTTAGTCTGTGGTCGAATTGAAAATAGATTAATATTGTTTGCCTTTAATATTATTGATCTATAGTGCAGTTATGGCAAATACTGTGATTATATTATTGAAATATAATAGTGTTTGACAATATAACCATAATAATGCTTAAACTTATAATTTCAGCTAATTATAGTCGAATCTCTACTACTGCGAGGCCACTAATTTAACTAAATACGCCCCTGATAAGCGTTGATACATAGACATAACGTCGTAATACGAAATGAAACCGTCAAAATTAGTAAAATTGCGTCATAACTAATCGTAGAGCCAATTCAGATCTGTGACGTAATCGTGAAAGTTTCAAATATAGGACAACTGCTTTATATTACACAACATGTTTCAAAGTCAGTATCGGCATTCTAATTATGATGTACATTGTTGACTTTAGTGTCTACTTCATACCAATCCGAATTCTACGCGCTGGGGTTCGGGATAAATAAAATTCTACCGAATTACAACCTAACACTGTGTTCAACACTTAGAAACACTTCACTACACTTTCGCTTCGCTTCAGGTGATTCGTTCGCTATTTCGCTTCGAGTAGTTCCGATTACTGACTGACTGCGTGCCATCTCTGCAACGCTTTTATAGTCGATACTACATCCCTACAATTATCGAGAATATTCCACACATCTCTAGTATTGTGTTTCCGCTATCTGAAAATAGATGGCGTTGTACTTCTCGAGCGTTCTAGGTGCTACTAGATCCTTCGATATTCGTTCGGCTATTCGGCGATAGATGGCGTTACTCTTACGAGCGTAACACTAATATAAGATATAACACATTCGCTGACGTCATTACGCGAAATAGGAGTCCATAGTAAAAAAGAACACCCCGTATAAAATACAGCTAATAGACCGCTGAGTGTTGGAACAGTAAAGCGAAGCATACGTCTTGTCGAAGAAAACAACGAAACCCATCACTTATATCCCGCACATCACTATGTTACATAAAATCTACCTTTTAACGAACAGAAATAGTAAGAAATGAAAATAATATGTCCCTCAAATACACTGTAAATCGCCTTTAATAATAATATACAATTTGAATTGGTTAGCGGTTATCTTAAGATTTAATGAATACAGAGCAAAGATAAATAATGTAATTACTGGCTGGTGTTATCCAATTAAGATTTCGATCATATGTGTCAAGGGCGGAATTAAATTCGGGGTCTTTGCGGACCTCGAATCGCTTTAGGGAGATTTCATGAGTAAATATTAACAATAATAAACGGGGACTCATCTGGTCCTAAACTAGGGTTCCCTGTGCTATGGAAACCAGAGTCTGATTTACATGCATACATACGTTTAAATATTTACACTTAAGGTTATTAAACACCCATAGAAAGAGCAAACAGATTTTACTAGTGCCAACATTTGGGCCATATAGACGTAGAAAGATTAATGGGTGACACATATGTGTCAATAATTTAAAGAGTGCTTTGGAGTTTTACTGAATATAATTAGTATGAAGGCTCTTGGACGGCGAGAGGGTGTATCTTCTGGCGCAGGAGTAAAGATCAATTTCCTATATCTGCAGCGAAGTACGATTAGCTGTACAATTTGGACACGAAACTTTGATCACGAGTCGAATGACATGTATCTTTAAGCTCAGCACTGAACCCTAAACAGGCTTTTTTTCTTAACACAACAATAGTGATAAAGCTAAAGACCAAGATTAGTGCCCGTGTCGAGGTGTGGGCTAGTGGTGACGATAATGTTTGAAACTTCATCCGTTGGATTCGTTCAAAAGCAGGATTGAAAATATTAAAAAAAAATACGTTCTATTAATTCTACATAATGACTCAATTTAACCAGAAACCGTAGCTCGGTATTTATAATCCAACAAATTCAAATAGGTTCAATTCATTGGAACCTTTCACAAAACCTTCGTGAACGTAAATCCAAAACGTAATTTGAAACTCGGAACTTCACTAGAACGTTTCGCAATTTCCAAAAAAACAAAACCTAATTAAAGCCTGTGTTTACTCAGGCCGGACTTAACCGGTTTTATCCGGTTTTCGTTGGCCACTAATTAACGGCTGGTTTGCACGGAGCTCAGGCTTTGTGCATCGGTTATCGACAAATCACTTGTGGCCGCCATTGTACTATTGCGCAAAGAGCTTGACCCCTTTTATTCGGTTTCCCGCATAAAAGAACCGGACTATTCTAGTTTTACGTTTTACTGCCTTCAATCTGTATTATTGCGGTAAAGTTTTAATAATCCTACTAATACTTAGATGATAATATCGTTCATTTCAATAAAAATACAAAGGCTTATGTGAAAGAGAAATGGTCGTACAAATTAGTGGTCGCAGACCGTGTTCAAAGTATGCATGTTTTTTTTTGTGAAAGTAGCCTCTGGGTCTGCGGTGGGACTTCGCTTCTCTCTGTATTTTGTACCATATGTTCTATAGGGAGTGCTCTGTGAAATTGTTTGAGATGATTCCATCATCTCGTTTTTACCATCGCACCGCCTGACACCGGACTAGAGTTCTGAAAACTGCTTTTGCGAAAGACTTATTTTAATGGTAACTTAGAAAAACATCAAACATCTCTATTGAATAAACATCTCTATTGAATAAAGTAGAAAATATTTGTATAGTGTAGAAACTGAACATATTTTTTCATATTTCAGACTTGTAAGCTCATTTGAATGTATAATCCTATTTTTATATTCTGCATACGAGGTGTACTATTGCTGGAGATACAAGCTTACAACCTATTTCATGTTATTGAATAAACATCTCTATTGAATAAAGTAGAAAATATTTGTATAGTGTAGAAACTGAACATATTTTTTCATATTTCAGACTTGTAAGCTCATTTGAATGTATAATCCTATTTTTATATTCTGCATACGAGGTGTACTATTGCTGGAGATACAAGCTTACAACCTATTTCATGTCCTCATGAAGTCTTAATCTTCTTACTCCTCTTAAACGGCTGGACCGATTGTAATGAAATTTTCTGTGTACCTTCAGGTGGATTCGAGAATGGTTTAGATTTACAAATCAGCCCGGCAGTTGGCGCTGCAGTCGGTATCTAGCTTATTTATCTTTCCTAGAAATAATTTATATGGAAAAACAACGTTTGCCGGACCAGCTAGTTCTACTATATAAAACAATCTATAAATTATATCTATAAAATATAAATGAAATGCTGTTCGTTAGTCTCGCTAAAACTCGAGAACGGCTGGACTGATTTGGCTAATTTTGGTCTTGAATTATTTATCGAAGTCCAGAAAAGGTTTAAAAGGTAGATAAATATGAAAATTAGAAAGTTTAGGTCTTTTATTTATCGATTGAGGCACTACAAAGTCTGCCGGGTCAGCTAGTATGGAATATAATTATTTGTGTAGTCTGTAAATAATAATTTATAATATAAAAAGTTTATAAATTTATGGTATATTTGGTATATATGGTATATTTGAAAAATTAATGAATGAGGAGAACGACTGGAATAGAGTGATTAATAGGAAGCCAGAGAACGTCGGACTTGTGAATGAGATTAGTATGTATGAAGTTAGAGAAGCAGTGAGAAGTATGAAAAGCGGAAAATCGGAAGGACCAGACGGTATACCAGTGGAAGTATGGAAGATACTGGGAGAAGACGGATATAAGTGGCTGACTTTATTCTTCAATAAGCTGCTGCAAGAAGAAGTGATCCCTACGGAATGGAGCATCAGTACGCTGGTGCCCATATACAAAAATAAAGGGGATGTGCAAGACTGTGGCAGCTATCGGGGAATAAAGCTTATGTCTCATAGTATGAAAGTTTGGGAGAAAGTGATAGAAAAGCGATTGCGAGATGAAAGTGAGATCACCCAAAACCAGTTCGGGTTCATGCCTGGTCGCGGGACAACGGACGCCATATTTGCACTACGCCAAGTGTGCGAAAAACATCGCGACGTGCACAGGAATCTGCATATGGTGTTCGTTGATCTAGAAAAAGCGTACGACCGAGTACCTAGAGCAGTTTTGTGGTGGGCATTGAATGAGAAAGGTATACCTGGTAAGTATGTGAGGTTAATCTATGCCATGTACAGTCGAGCCAGGACGTATGTACGAACCGCCGCGGGGAATTCCGACGAGTTCAATGTGGCAGTGGGCTTACACCAAGGGTCTGCACTAAGTCCCTATCTCTTCCTGCTTGTGATGGATGCCTTGACATCGGAGATACAGGAAGAGCCCCTTTGGTGTATGCTGTTTGCCGATGACATAGTGCTCGTCGGAGAAAACGGGCTCGAGGTCCAAAACATACTGGAGAAATGGCGATGCAAGTTGGAGAGTGTTGGCCTAAAAATCAGCAGATCGAAAACCGAACATCTGTTCTGTGATTTTGGTGGTCTCTCCAATTTTACACCCATTTCCCTCGACGGAACACCTTTGCCAGTATGTCAAGACTTCCGATACCTAGGGTCTGTTATCCAAAGCGACGGTGAACTGGATCGTACTGTGAGGCACAGAATTGACGCAGGATGGATGAAATGGCGGCAGGTCACGGGCACCATATGTGACTCGCACATCCCTCTTCCCCTAAAAGGGAAGATATATAAGACCTTAATAAGGCCTGCCGTCTTGTATGGATCAGCTTGTTGGACAACGAAAGTGGCGGATGAAAGGCGATTGCATGCAGCAGAGATGCGAATGTTGCGATGGATGTGTCGAGTAACGAGAATGGATAGAATACGGAATGAATATGTTAGAGGAAGTCTGAAAGTGGCACCTGTGACAGAGAAGCTGAGGAGTGCACGTTTGGGATGGTATGGACATGTGATGAGACGGAATGAAAATGAGGTTGTTAAGAGAGTGTTAACTATGAATGTGGAAGGATTTAGAGGAAGAGGTAGACCTAAGAAGAAATGGATGGATTGTGTGAAAGACGATATGGGTAGGAGGGGAGTGAGCGAAGAAATGGTATATGATAGAAGGGTATGGAAGGAGAAAACATGTTGCGCCGACCCCAGGTGACTGGGAGAAGGGCAGGATAATGACGGTATAAAAGAAATTTTTGTTGTTCTTTCATTAAAACAATGTTATCACATTATAAAGACAATTATTCAACTTACAAAATGTAATCCAATTTGTTCGAAATGAATAACGCTTAAGAGTAACACCGTGTGACTTTAGAACAACTTAAATAAACACGTGCGTGTAAAGTTCACAGAATGTACGAAATTTCCTGTACAAAAGAAGTTTTGTACAAAATTTCTTTTGTACAAAGTCAGAAATTTTGTACAAACGACGCTCGAACTCTCCTCTCTCTCTGTTAAATTAATATTTAGCCAAAGTTCGTCTTAATGTTCGAACACTTGGATCGGATATTATTACAGAAATGTCAAAATAATTCATGTTTTTTGAGTATTAATTTTTAATTCTCAAAATTCTCAAGTTCTCTATGATGACCTATTTCTCTAGCTCACGCGAGACTAAGCCTCTGGAAATGAGCATTTAAAAGATTATATAAAAATTTATAGTTTTTTATTTGTTTCCTGTATAAGTCTCATGTAAGCATACATAATATGCTCATTACGTTATAACATAATATTAAAGTTTGGTTAGCTTAGTTTAGTTTAGTTTAAAGAAGATTATTATTTTAATTGTCTACTAAACATAATTTATCTTATTAAGCTAGCATTCATAGTTTCCGAGATTTATATGTTTTTTATATGTTTTATTTATTTATATGTCCTCCAACCAGGTGGACTGACGACTTAGTGCGCACGGCGGGAAGTCGTTGGATGCGGAAGGCGGAGGACCGCATTATGTGGAAGGCATTGGGGCAGGCCTATGTCCAGCAGTGGGCAGATAAAGGCTGATGATGATGACATGTTTTTTTTAAGTACCCCGGATCCATTGCTCTTGAGTGTAGTAAATAAGGATACTTTAAAATTGTTTGTTATCAATTTAGGAAGCTCAAACCTACTTCCTCTTAATTGCGAATCATATAAAATCTATAATACACATTCATATAAAATCTAAAATATTTGATTTAAACGATAAATTATATTATTATGTACATCCTGAACTCCGAAATTTCGAGAACCAAACTTAATTGACCTTTAAAAGACCGAATTCCCTTTGATTGTTTCTTCTTGATTCTCTAAGGACGGAAATATAACCTTCAACTCTTAATTATTCAAATCAATCATTCGTCCGAATCCGGTTACGTAATCACCTACAATTATTTAAATTAAGAAACTACGCTTGCGTCCCACTCTATTGAGCGATGCGAAAAATATAAAATGGAAATTTAGTTCGAAAGAGTTCTAATCGCAGCCCTGTGTAATTTTTTTTTTTTCGAATGTGTTGTATCAATCATAAGTATTTATTTAACACCAAACCTTTTCTTTTCAAACCTTTTCTTTTCTTTTCAAAAATATCGGCGTCAAGAACTGGAAGGAGAGAGCCCTGAACAGAGCAGTCTGGAGAGACATACTGGACCAGGCTAAGGCCCACCCTGGGCCGTAAGGCCTAAGATGATGCAACCTTTTCTTTTAGATACCGTGAAAAAAAAATTTAAAAATCGGTTAAACTTTTATTTGCTTATTGCCTTTGTAGGCAGACGAGCATACGGCTCACCTGATGGTAAGTGGTTACCGTCGCTCATGGACGTCAGCAATGCCAGGAGCAGAGCCAAGCCATTACATATTTCGTGAACACCCTGTGGTTTAACAGTATCCTAAAAACATCAACATATAATATACATGCAAATCTAGAACTCTCTCTGAGTACTCAAGTGATCCGATGAAGATGAGACCGTAAACAATTTTTCAACTAAGTTTTTAAACCGTATTCCTATTGGTTTGTCCTTAGTTAAGCAATGCACTGCGTAGTGTGCTAGCTTATTACTGCTCTACATAGTAAGATCAAATCCGTAGAGACTACAACGTTGACACGCATTGTAAGTTAAGGGACATTAGGAATAATAAGATTGATCAGATACATAGATATTAGGAATAATAATGTAACGCGCTGGGGTTCGAGATAAATAAAAAAAATCTACCGAAGTACAAGTTAACACTGTATTAGCAGTTAGAACACTTAAAACACTTTAAAACTCTCAATTCGCTTCTTCCGCTTCGCTTCAGGTGATCCGTTCGCTGTTTCGCTTCGAGTAGTTCCGATTACTAAATGACTGCAACGCTTTTATAGTCGAGACGAAATCCCTAGAATCGTCGAGAATATTCCACAAAAGCCGAGTACTGTGTTTCCACTATCTGACAATAGATGGCGTTGTACTTTTCGAGCGCTGTAGATACTACTAGATCCTTCGATATTCTTTCGACTATTCGGCGATATATGGCGTTACTTTTACCGGCGTAGCAATAAGATTGATCAGATAAATAGATATTAGGAATAATAAGACAAAGCCTTGGGATTGACATCCTGTTAGCGCCGGAGTGTTTCATTTGATCACGTTAGCCATTTTAGCTTTGATAATAGGACTGACAAACTTAATCGAGGCATCTTATTTAGTTACAACTTTTTTGCTCAAATTGGCCGAATGAGCATTATTTGAGCAACCTCAAAATATGAGTTCATAGTCTCAATAATTATTATGTGTAGTAGTAGAGGTATCGTAAGCTCCCTGGGGTAGGTCCTACTATATTTCCTATAAGTTCCGAGAGACTTCGCTTCTCTCTGCATTTTGTACCGTATGTTCCATGGGTAGTGCTCTGAGGAATTATTTGAGATGATTCCATCATCTCGTTTTCACTACCGCACCGCCCGCCACCGGAGCAGAGTTCATCCATACTACCTGGAACCACTGCGTTCATTCACAGTCCGTTTTCAGAGATCTTTTTTGCCACGTACCATCCGGCTTTGAATGAGCTCCCCTCCACGGTGTTTCCCGAGCGCTATGACATGTCCTTCTTTAAACGAGGCATGCGCAGAGTACTCAACGGTAGGGAGCGGCTTGGCTCTGCCCCTGGCATTGCTGTAATCAATGGGCGACGGTAGCACTCACCATCAGGTGGGCCGTATGCTCGTCTGCCTACAATGGGCAATAAAGAAAAATACTATTGCGGATCCGAGTGATTAAAATATGAGGTCAAACTCTCAATTATTAGACATAGAAGCAGATGTATCGTAAGCTCGTTGGGATAGCTACTACTATCTTGCTTATAACTATTGCGGGTCAATTATGCGTCCCGATTCGAAGGACACGACAGCTGATTTCCATCACAATCGAAATATCGATTCTCAATTCAGAATCGCCGTGATAGATTCCATCAATATGAAATCAGGCCATGAACTAATGCGTCTACCTCAGAAATTAAGATTAATAGGCGCCTTGCCGATTCAATGTACAAGAAACCTAGCGTTGTCGGTATCCATGTCCATTTTTTACTGGTAGTAAGATGTCTTGTGCACGGGTAGATACCACCACCCTACCTATTTCTGCCGTGAAGCACTAATGCGTTTCGGCTTGAAGAGTGGGGCAGCCGTTGTAACTATACCTTAGGACCTTAGAACTCATATCTCAAGGTGGGTGGCGGCATTTACGCTGTAGATGTCTATGGGCTCCAGTAACCACTTAACACCACTCGAGACGTGAGCTCGTCCACCCAACGAAGCAATAAAAAAAAAACTGTCCATCCTGCCATCAGTGTTTGACAGTAACACAAATGTATATTTTCCATATTTTCTATCTTCCCGCGTGGGGCACGAACTCAAATCGACACTAAGTTAACGATTCGCATTTAAGGCTCTCCGCGCCGTTATGAACAAGATTTGAATATTTTAATGGCGTTAAATTTATCCGACTTAAAATTTAATTTACGTCGGGATTTCGGAGCTTAAAGCTTAAGGTAACATACTGGACTCCATTTTGCAAGGATTTTAAGGGTAAATGAGAATAAATTTATATATTTTTTATACATATATTTCACTCTTAAGGTAGTTTTACGTGGGCTTCTCAATCAAAAGGTAGCTATCCTATACTGCTGTATACGACACCAAAACAAAAAAAATTTTTTACACAAAACTAAACCAATCTTTTTTCCCTTTAATCATAAACATTTAGAATATATTATATTTTAATGATTAAGTATGATTTTGTTGATTTTATATTTGTATGAAAATTGATTGTATTAAAATAATTCTAATAGTTAATATTCATTTCCATTTTTTTCAACTCTCAGGTTAAGTGCTGGCATTTACTTTGTGTTATTAATATGCTCTAATAACCATTAACATCTAAGGCATCAAAGAGAACTCATATGCAGCGTAGAAAGAAAATACGCATCAGCGTATCACACGTAACTGGAGACTGGAGATACTCTTTAAATACGCTTGTCTTTGAATATATATTTGGCAAAAGAATTTAATAAACGCATCCCTTACAATACTGAAGCCATTTGTTTACTGTTATCCTTATCTATGCTAATATATAAATCTACAGTGGTTTTTACGGATATTTCGTTATAACTACTGAACCATGCATCCAATTGACTTGAAACTTGGTATCCATGTAGAAAATACATGTACTTAATGGATAGGCTAATATTTATATGAGTGTTGGACTCCCTAATAATAATGATAATAAATAGTAATGTTAATTTTAAATGCCCAGCGAAGCGAGTACGGCGAGTACGGCTAGTTTATTTATATCGATTCAATAAAATATATATGAATCGTGTATAATGTGTTGCTTCGATTGTCAGACGTTTATTACTGTATTACGAAAATCAAATTAAAATCAACGTAAACTTGATTAAAATTTTAATAAATGACTCCCAATTGATATTTTGTTAATGATATGACATTGCAAAAGAATACCAACCTATAATTCCTTATTTGGAATCGCGGCATAAAAATATATTTACTATCGGTGGCATTTCCAAAAGACCGCCAAGACGAAGAAGATAAAAACAAAATATAACCGTGTAAATCGCTGCATATTTAAAAGTAATTAATACGCAAACTATACATAGTCGTTTTTTTTTTTATTAGAGGAAGCCAACTGTCGTTTACTGTGTTGTCAGTTTTTGATGAAATAGTGTTGTGACAAAGTGAATGATTGAAAAAACTCCTGAATGAATGCAATTGCCTCGATTGTCTAGTGAATAGTTAGTGTGCCGAACTGCCGATTTCGGGTACGGAGTTCGAATTTTAGTCGTGCTTTTTACATACCAACGAGTTTTCGACGACTATGTTCCTAAGGTATCTATCTACCTTTACTGAATACCGAATGTTTTAAACATTAAGGGAAACATTGCGAGGAAACTTGTAAGACTGTCCTATTTTCAATACATCATGTAGTTGAAACAATAGATGTATAAAATTTAAGAATCATAGGTAGGTAATGAAAAAAAAAGATGTGTGGTGTCGTGGGACCCCGGATAGGAACGAAGTTCCTTATTATAAAAAGATTAATTTTAAGTTCTATTCGAGGTAAAATGAAAATAAAACTGGAGGTTTCGCAACAACCCACGGGCATTCGGTAACGTGCGAACTTATTGTGGTACACTTCATTCACGGTTGTTTGCACAGGAGTTAGTTAGTGTATTGCGCAAACGAACGCTCTGAGATCGTGGTCAATTAATGATAAAAAAATATGTAATTTTTTAACGTTATTACAAAGTGAAGTCGTACACTGTGTGCATTACTAATAAAAATCTTACGTTACGGACGTTTTTTTCCCGGTTAGGGTACCCCTCCGCATCGTCCCTTAAGGAACTTCGTTCCAAAAAAAAAACGACTTCATTAAAACTATACACCTTAAACTGGGATAGTTTTAATTCGTTATACAGTACATGAATAAAACCGAGCAACGCTGTCGTGGAATATTAAATGACGAACGCAAAACAATAAACTAAATAATAAATGTCACATAACCAATAAGTGCAACACGATTGACGCCTAAGAGTTATAAAATAAAGTCTATTATTGTATTTCAATGACAAAACATTTGACTTTTATTGGGTTCGGTCGAATTTAAGAGTTAATCAAATTTTCGTAGCAGCGTGGTTAAAATGATATCGATTCTTAAGGAGTGAACAGCAAAATGTATATCGACGCTTGAAAGGCAAACGTGACTAAGCGACAATAACTGCTTTGTACATAAATGATAGGCAATAACCATATTCGATGCGCAAAAAATAATAATTCTAGGTCTATTAAAATCATTTCAATCCTACAGCTACTAGCTAGATTCTACTACAGCTAGATTCGTTAAAATAAATTTTGTTTTCAGGTATTTCAACTTTAAATTAGTCTACTGTAAAGTTCACGCATTGTCGCTTAGTCACGTTTGCCTTTCAAGCGTCGATATGTACTAGCTTTTGCCCGCGACTCCGTCCGCGTGGAATAGTTACTTTGGTATAACGCTAAATTTTACCCCCCACTTCATTTACGTAGAAAGTGAGGATATTTTTGAATTATATAATGTTAAAGAGCTATTTAAACCCCTATTTTGAAACATTCTTTATTGGTGCTCCACTTGTATTGGCCTTACCGTGATGTTATATAGCCTATATATAGCCTTCCTCAAGAAATGGGTTATCTAACACTGAAAGAATTTTTCAATTCGGACCAGTAGTTCCTGAGATTAGCGCGTTCAAACAAACAAACTCTTCAGCTTTATAATATTAATATATAGTAGGAATATATATTTTTTTATTTTCGATTAATATTAAAAATTTAATAGCACAGCAAAAAATCTTCGTACAAAATAAATACAACAACATTCTCAAGCACACCTATTTGATTTGGTTGGTACTTGTATTGAATGGCGTCGGGTCGCTTATAGCGGCGGCCAAAAGCACAGGCGGAGGCGGAAAATATCATTCTATCACATCGATTGTAAACTTTTACTCTTCTGCTGATACTGATTCTACAAGTAAATGTCAAATGGTGTATGCTGCTAGTTTCTAAGTAGGAAAGCTATCAATTTTCCGGAGGAACTGATGATGATGCTACTCTCGGTGAAAACCACATACCATACTGTATAAAGCCGGTTTTACAAAAAACACGATGTCTTTTGCTAATCTAATAAGCATAGAAGATCTTATAAAGACTAACTACATACACTTTTTTATTCCCATAAAAATATTGTTACGCCGGTAAGAGTAACGCCATCTATCGCCAAATAGTCGAAACGAATACCAAGGATCTGGTAAAATCTAGAACGTTCGAGAAGTACAACGCCATCTATTGTCAGATAGCAGAGGCACGCATTGAAAGTGCTCGACTTGTGAGGAATATTCTCGACGATTCTGGCGATGTCGTATCTATACTAATATTATAAAGAGGAAAGATTTGTTTGTTTGTTTGTTTCGAATAGGTTCCGAAACTACTGGACCGATTTGAAAAATTCTTTTTCCATTAGAAGCCGACATTGTCCCTGATGAACATAGGCTCCTTTTTTAAATTTTTTTTTTTTTGGTTTCCTGTGTGTTTTAATGTTTCCGAAGCGAAGCGAGGGCGGGTCGCTAGTCGACTATAAAAGCGTTGCAGAGATGGCACATAGTCATCATTAATCGGAACTACTCGAAGCGAAACAGCGAACAGATCACCTGAAGCGAAGGGGAAGAAGGAAATTGAGAATTTTAAAGTGTGTGTGTTTCTTCTAAGTGATAAATACAGTCTTAAGTTATACTTTGGTGGAGCATTTATTTATCCCGAACCCCAGCGCGTAACAATATACATTAAAAGTCTCGAACGCTAAGCTTGTGATTGTGTTATGCCTAGAAATATCTCACATAAATTGCAGTGTCCGAGATTGTATACGGAAATTCGCGATATGGTAACAAGTTATGCTATTAAAAAATACAAAATTATATTTTATCTTCATTTATAAATATTTATTGAAAGACAATTTAAATATATGCGTAAGCATTTATCGAAAGACAATTGAAGTAGCTGTGATAAGCTCGAAACAAAAGTAAAACATCCTTAATTCTAATATTTTTTTGCTATAAACAGTCTAAAGCTCAGAGGGTTTACTTGATGTCAAAACAATTTAAGTGATCACATTAGAGCCTGTCACGCACTTTGACAATAACTTTGTTCAATACAAACAAGAAACATGAACATTTTCTTGAAGGCAGACTATTATGAATAAATTTATACAAAGGAATGTACATACAAAAAACTCTAGATCCATGACCATAATAATAGCCTTAATAAAAAAATTAAGTGGAAAGGAAGTGTTAAAGTAGCCCCAGTAATCAACAAATTAAAGAGCGGACGGTTAACGTGGTATGGACATGTGATGCGTAGAGAGAAGATGCATGTGACTAGGAGATGTATGGAAATGGTAGTGCAAGGTAGAGGGGGAAGAGGTCGACCGAAGAAGACATGGATAGAGTGTGTGAATGACGACATGAGGGAGAGAGGAGTAAGTGTTGAGATGATAAAAGAGAATGGAAGAGAAAAATTTGCTGTGCAGACCCCACCTAGTGGGATAAGATGGAGAAAAAAGAAGAAGAAAAAATATATCGTCCATGTAGGCAGACGAGCCTACCTATCTGCTGGTGAGTGGTTACCGTCGCTCATGGATATCAGCAATGCCAGGGGCAGAGCCAAGCCACTGCCTACCGACTTGTGAAAATCGGAGAAACTAGAATGAACATCCGCGCGGGTAGTTACCACCACCCTGCCTATTTCTGCCGTGAAGCAGTAATACGTTTCGATTTGAAGGGTAGGGTAGCCGTTGTAACTATACTTGAGACTTTAGAACTTATATCTCAAGATGGGTGGCGCATTTACGTTGGTGATGTCTATGGGCTCCAGTAACAACTTAACACCAGGTGGGCTGTGAGCTCGTCTACCCATCTAAGCAATAAAAAAGAAGTATAGAGCAGCGTCAAATCATTTGACATTACAGAGAACACGGGAAACATTCGACTCACAATTTGTCTTATAGCGGTCTCAACCGACCGGAACAAAACGGACAGGTCCGGTACAAAAGAAAACGGCTGGCTTCACACAGCCAAAGCTAAGATAGATCTAAATAGCTAACTAGGAAAGCGACCAAATGTTTTTAAAGAGATCTCGACTAGCCATCCTATCAGGATTTAGTATTGCAGTAGTAATAACTCGTCATCGTGGCTTAAGGGATAAGATGCCCGGTGCATTTGTATCGATCGATACAACTGTGCCGGTGTTCGAATCCCGCAGACAGGTACCAATTTTTTCTATTGAAACACGTAATTAATAAATGCTCCCGATTTACTTCCACGGTAAAGGAATAACATAGTGTAATAAAAATAAAAAAACCCGCAAAATTATGATTTGCATATTTACTGGTGGTAGGTCTTTTTGTTAGTCCGCACGAGTAGATACTGCCATCCTATCTATTTCTGTCCAAGCAGTAATGGGTTTTGATGAGAAAAAATACATTAACTTAACGAAAGGAGTGATTTCAGAAAATATTTGCACCGTCCCTCAAGGACTACAGTTAAGCGAGCCCATTACCTCTAGCTAGTCTTACGTTCCCAAGACTAGCATCGTTGTCTTCCTTCCCTTTTCCAAATTCCTCCTTCCCTCGGCCATATTTTTGCTAGTGGTAAGCTGTACTAACTGCATTTACAAAAAAAAAGTTTTAAAACACTTTACTTATGTTTTTCATAAAATTCATTACATAACTAGGCATTGTGTTTTAGAAGGTAATAAAAGAGATCCGAATTCATCTCAGGCTTGATACTAATAAAACGTATTATCAAAAGGATAAGCCCGGCCCTGCATGTTTTCATTGCTCAGTCACAGTTCACGAAAATGTCAGTCTTCCATTCTTGAGGCACAAGATTGAAAGATCAATTACATTCGGATCCATTGCTTAAAACATTAGGACAGAAATAGGAAGACGTTACCAGTCTCTAACTATTAAATATGGCGTACATGCAATTGAATTCTTAATGATTCATCATTTATAGCCTTTTACGAATCTCTGTAGAAAAATATTAATGAAAAAAAAAGAGAAAAGAAATTCGATGAAAAGGCAAAGAGAGGTGATCCAGTGAATGCTTTTCGAAAGAGATATTTCGAACCGCGCTGATTATTAGTCAGCCCGATTTCCCAGTGTTGTTGTCCAGGAATAGGGTACCAAAGACCCAGAAAATCGCGTATAGGTTCTCATACTAATGTCTACAGTGTTAAAAACAGTAATTATAACAGGATATTTTAAACATTATTAAGAAGTAACATTTTTATCACTTTAGACCTTTTTCAATCTCATGAGTGTGTTTTTAATATAATATGTGAAAAGTAACTGTAGATGTGGTGTTTTTCATGTGCTTTAGGAATATACAGTTATTTATATTTTACTTTAAAATGTTATATGAGCAAATAAGGTCATCTCGTCTTGAGATCATCAGTTGATCTCATCTTAAGTAACTACCAGAGCCCATAGAGTTTACCAAGATAAAATTTAAGTCACACACACATGGCCTTTAGGATTCCCTGCACTATTGGAACCATAAACCGATAAACACACTTAGACCGCCACCCACCTTGAGACATGAGTTCTAAGATCTCAGTACAGGACAACGGCTGCCCCACCCTTCAAGCCGAAACGCATTACTGCTTCACGGCAGAAATAGGCAGGGTGGTGGTACCTACCTGTAGGGACTCACAAGAGGTCCTAACACCAGCAATTACACAAATTATAATTTTGCGGGTTTGATTTTTATTACACGATGTTGTTCCTTCACCGCGGAAGTCAATCGTTAAGTACGTATTTCATTAGAAAAACTGATACTTGTCAGCGGGATTCGAACGCTGGTGCATCGCTAGACAAACGCACCGGACGTCTTATCCTTTAGGCCATGACAACTTCAAATATATACATATTTATGATGTTTCATAGCAGAAATAGGAGGAATGATTCCACCGACCTGTATCCCTACCACCAATAAAGACGCATGATCTCTGTATGTTTCATTTATAAGATGCTATTTTTATAAATTTTTTTAATGCAAAGATGGGTGAACGAAATTAGCGACGGAAACTTTAGTTAAGTATAATAATGGTTACCAATATTGGATGTAGACTCAAAATTGGCCCAAATTTTGGATATAGGCCCAAGATTGGCCCATTTTTGGATACGATAATCTCAATCATGTTGTACAATGACTGCCCTTTTTTAAACCAATACTCACAATCGCTCCGTAGCCTAAATAAACAGGATCAAATATTGAATGAGGCGTTTGTATTTTTTTCCGACTGTGCCACACTGTTAAATGACCTCCCTTTATGGACCGTAAAAAATCTTTGGAATGACCGAGGCGGACTGCAGGTCAATTATTGTAACATGAATTTAGATGAGATCCCATAAAATTTTCAGTAACGAGATCGCTCCGACTGTAGAAGACTATTCAGAATACAGATTTTTATGTTTTCAGTGTTGAAAATCTTCTCGATGTGCCAAGTTGGTAATTAAATTTACTGATGCCCTACAATTTCAAAACGATCTTAATTTAAAGCTGATTTGGATTATAATACAAATTTTAAGTCCGACTGTCAAGAGAAAGTCGTATTTCATAAACCAGAAGCGTTTCTATAACTTTGTCAAAGAGAGTCAACACAATCATATTTTTTTTGCAGAACACGCTTAGTTATCATCCCAATTTGTAGGCCCTTGTCTGCCTCTTTCGTTAGCTGGAGTTAAAACGTGGCCGATCACAATAGATTACACAACCCAGCAAAAATGCTACAGGAAAAACGAAACTAACTAGAACCCAGATACAAGCAACAACAGTCGATTAAAAACAATCCAATCTACCAATTTACCAATAATTCATCAGAAGACGTCAAAAGTATAAATATAAAAAAAACAGTTGAGAGCTATTTTAATTCTTCAATTATCAACTAGAAACTACAATAGTTCCAAAGACTTATTTGAGAAAAGAATAAATCTTTTTGTTTCTACTAAAACTTTCGCTTCAAAACTAAAATCGTTGCCAAAATTTTAGTTCTAAAACGGTAAAAACAAGTACATCAGACTAAACAGCGTTATCTATGACAAACAACATTCAATTAACCGTGATCTCTTGGCTCGAAACTAAATGTACGATTGTATAGTGCAAACTTAAATTTTTCTAGAACTTGGTAAGAACAACGGATGAATTTATATCGAAAGTTTTCGTTTTCTCTCTTCGAAGCGGGTCAATACAATTGGATATCGGACAGTGAAGAATTTTCGAGGAACTTCGCTTTGGGTCTGAGTGAATTTTGTTTTTTAGCATCGCTACTTTTGTTTGCTCAAATTTTTAATTACGTAGTTAAAAAGTTAAATTAAAGTTTAACTGTTTTAAATAAAAGATGTATCCCTATTAATCTGAGAAGGCCCTTACTAATTCCTTCAATTATACTGTGGTTTCAAATTCGTTGAAACAACAATCTAAAATATTATGCATGTGAAAGAAAGATATGATATCCAATTAGATATTACTCAAAGATATCTTATCTTTAATACTTGTATGTATTGCCAGCCTTGTGTAACACAGTTCTACCGATAAATGAAGACTAATTCTAATGTCCTTATAGAAAATAAACAGATAATTTGAGTAAAAGGAAGGTTCCTGAAAACATTTGTAAGCTAACCTCAACCGATCTAAAGCATATGTATGTCTATGTAGGACGTAGACAAATAGACATAACGAGCTTCAAGTCTGACAAAATAAGACAAGCATTAAAAAAACTCGGAACTATTTACCTGAAGGTTAATAAGGTTCCTTTCATCAAATTATTTCGGGCGCCCGGCGAGAATTCCTCAAATTCAGGGAAATAAGAGCAAAGGAATGAAACGGTGTTGCCAGTTTAGTAAACGACGTACATAAGAATAAAGAATGGTTATAATTCATAAGAAAATTACTTGACAATTAAGTTGAACGAGCCAAAACCACTTGGCACGACCGTTACGAAACAAAAGTAACGAGTAGGGATTGGGTTAAATGTTCCGACGGTCTTCGGCTTCGCCCTTCGGTTCCTTCGGGTGCCGAATTTTTCGAGTCTTGGGAAGAACACATCTGCTTTATTTTAATGCATACTGCAAACTTTAATACGACAATCGTAATTCAACAATATCAATCTCAGGGATTCATCGGGTTTCATCATTCGGGGAATATATTTTATTTGTAAAGATTGTTCATGATAGAATATGAAGAAAATATAACTATATAGAAAAAATATTTAACATTTCTTTTCAAATAAACTACAATGACAAGACAAATAAATCCGCATTTGAGCTGTATAACAAGTGAAACCTATAACTTTTTTTTATCTAAGTACGGCAAAAATTATTACAATACTAATAAAAAAAAACCAGAATTGACATTGATGTTAATTTTTTATTATTTACTAGTTGACCCGGCAGACTGCGTAGTGCCTCAATCGATAAATAAAAATAAGCTTTGGTATAAAATAAACTTAAAACAAACAAAAGGAATCCGCCCAATGGGGAACACATCAAAGGTCATTCCGATAGAGGCACCCGTCACGTGCGGACGTGCTCATCGACCACTCGATCGCCCGGTCTTTGTTCGCCCGGCTTTTGTTAGCCCGGCCATTGTTCGCGCGGCCTGTGTTCGTGGTACATCTGCCGACTAAGTGCTCTTCCTGGAAGTTTTTATTTGTTTTGTTTCCTTTTGTTGTTTCTGTGTTCGTGGTACATCTGCCGACAAACTGTTTTCCTGGAAGCGTTTAATTGTTCTGTTTCTTTTTTTTATTTCCGTTTTGTTGTGTTTTTTCTTTGTAGTAATCGTGCCGCATCGCCACCTGTGTTAACCGCTCAGGTCCGAGAAGTTGGGGCCTCGCCGCAAGGCGAGTGTTTTCAAGACCCGGGGCCGCCCCACCTGGGCACTCAGCGATCATGGACGCTGTATTCGCGGAATTCCTCCGACTTCGCCACCCACAGCTCGCCTCAGAGTTTCTGGCCTTCAAGGCCGATCACACCGCGAGCCCTCTCGTGGACTCCGCCGAGCTCGCTGCTCCTGCGTCACCTGCGTGCAAAGTTCTGCATCGAGCACCGCAGCCTCCGTCGTGCCTGTAGTTCCCGCGTCGCCTATACTGGCGAGTAAAACTGCTGCGTCGTCCGCCGTGGCCACCGTTCCAGCAGCGCGATGATCCGCAGCCTCCGTCGTGCCCTCCAAAACACCTGCTCGTAGGTCACCTGCGCCCGCCTCCTCGTCCTCCGACTCTGACTCGGAGATGTAGGTCGACCTCGCTCCCGCCTCATCGACGGATGGATTCACCCTGTTACAAAAGGGTAAGAAGCGTGCCGCGGAGTCTCGAGCTCCCGCGGCCGCTAAAATTAGCAAAGCCGCGAACGCGTCGCGCCCCCGCCCTCAGACTCCCGTTGCGCCTCCGGCCCGTGCCACTCCGTCGCCGCGTCCGGTGGCACAAAATAAAACCCAGACCCCTCCCCCGGTTATCCTTCAAGAGAAGGCAGCTTGGGATCGAGTTTCCCTGGCCCTTAAGGCCAAAAATATCAACTTCACGAATGCCCGTAACCTCGCGAACGGCATTCAAATTAAGGTTCGAACACCCGACGACCATAGGGCCCTCTCTTCTTACCTCCGTAAGGAGCGTATAAGTTTCCACACGTATACGCTCCAGGAGGAGCGCGAACTCCGTACCGTCATACGTGGCATCCCTAAAGAGTTGGATGCCGAGCTAGTCAAGGCCGACCTTCTCGAACAAGGCCTACCGGTTAACTCCGTACACCGCATGCACACAGGTCGCGGAAGGGAGCCATATAACATGGTTCTCATCGCCCTCCAGCCTACCCCCGAGGGTAAGCAAATATTCAACATCCGAACGGTCTGTAGCCTTTCTGGAATCGCCGTCGAAACCCCACACAAGAAAGGCACACCTAGCCAGTGCCATAACTGCCAATTATACGGGCATTCTTCCCGTAACTGTCACGCGCGCCCCCGATGCGTCAAGTGTTTAGGAGATCACGCCACGGCCCTCTGCACTCGCGATCAAAAAACCGCGACGGAACCGCCTAGCTGCGTCCTGTGTCGTACACAGGGTCACCCCGCAAATTACCGCGGATGCCCCCGAGCCCCGAAAATAAATCGCCGCGTCGCCCGCCAAAACCGCCTCCGAGCTTCCGGCCCAGACATCAAAGCCCCGGCACCCTCTGTGTCGCAGGCTAAGCCAGCGTTCGTTCCAGCGCCGGTGCCCAGTGTCTCGGCTTGGGCGAAACCGCTGCCGTACACGAACACGGTTACAACTCCCTCCTCCGCGATTCGAAACGCCCCCGCAACTCGTCCCTCTCCCGCGACTTGCCCTCCGACCGCGTCCGACAATCTCGCTTTAGCGATCGACTTCTTTCAGTCGATCAACTTTGAGCGCGTTAACGCTTTGGGCGACGCCATTCGCGCTGCCTCCACTGCACAACACTTTATCGCCGTTGTGCAAGAATACGCCGACGTATACGCGTCATTAAATACGTACGTCCTCCCCTCACTCCGCCGGTAATCAATGGCGTATATAAGTAGAATAAAGCCCCTATCCGTAACGATAGGATTTTTTAACGCTTACGGTCTCGCAAATCAACGTGATCAGGTTTCTGACTTTTTGCGTGACCATCAAATTGATATCTTTTTAGTGCAGGAGACCCTACTTAAGCCCGCGTGTCGTGACCCTAAAATCGCGAACTATAACATGGTCAGGAACGACACGCTCTCTGCTCGTGGTGGTGGTACCGTCATTTACTATAGAAGAGCCCTGCATTGCGTCCCGCTCGATCCTCCCGCGCTCGCTAATATCGAAGCATCAGTGTGCCGAATCTCACTGACGGGACACGCGCCGATCGTTATCGCGTCCGTTTATGTTCCACCGGATAAGATCGTTCTAAGCAGTGATATCGAGGCGCTGCTCGGTATGGGGAGCTCTGTCATTGTGGCGGGCGACCTAAATTGTAAACACATCAGGTGGAACTCACACACCACAACCCCGAATGGCAGGCGGCTTGACGCGTTAGTCGATGATCTCGCCTTCGATATCGTTGCTCCGCTAACACCGACTCACTACCCGCTAAATATCGCGCATCGCCCGGATATACCTCGGATCAACTCAACATTAGATAGATCATCGAAACAAGTTGTAGCGGAGGACTTCCTTCACCGCTTCAAATTTTCCGATGATATTAGGGAACTCCTTAGAGCTAAGAACGCCTCGATACGCGCCTACGACAGGTATCCTACCGCGGAAAATCGTATTCGAATGCGTGCCCTACAACGCGACGTAAAGTCTCGCATCGCCGAAGTCCGAGATGCCAGATGGTCTGATTTCTTAGAAGGACTCGCGCCCTCCCAAAGGTCTTACTACCGCTTAGCTCGTACTCTCAAATCGGATACGGTAGTAACTATGCCCCCCCTCGTAGGCCCCTCAGGCCGACTCGCGGCGTTTGATGATGACGAAAAAGCAGAGCTGCTGGCCGATACATTGCAAACCCAGTGCACGCCCAGCACTCAATCCGTGGACCCTGTTCATGTAGAATTAGTAGACAGTGAGGTAGAACGCAGAGTCTCCTTGCCACCCTCGGATGCGTTACCACCCGTCACCCCGATGGAAGTTAAAGACTTGATCAAAGACCTACGTCCTCGCAAGGCTCCCGGTTCCGACGGTATATCCAACCGCGTTATTAAACTTCTACCCGTCCAACTCATCGTGATGTTGGCATCTATTTTCAATGCCGCTATGGCGAACTGTATCTTTCCCGCGGTGTGGAAAGAAGCGGACGTTATCGGCATACATAAACCCGGTAAACCAAAAAATAATCCGACGAGCTACCACCCGATTAGCCTCCTCATGTCTCTAGGCAAACTGTATGAGCGTCTGCTCTACAAACGCCTCAGAGACTTCGTCTCATCCAAGGGCATTCTCATCGATGAACAATTCGGATTCCGTACAAATCACTCATGCGTTCAACAGGTGCACCGCCTCACGGAGCACATTCTTGTGGGGCTTAATCGACCAAAACCGTTATACACGGGAGCTCTCTTCTTCGACGTCGCAAAAGCGTTCGACAAAGTCTGGCACAACGGTTTGATTTTCAAACTATTCAACATGGGTGTGCCGGATAGTCTCGTGCTCATCATACGGGACTTCTTATCGAACCGCTCTTTTCGATATCGAGTCGAGGGAACCCGCTCCTCCCCACGACCTCTCACAGCTGGAGTCCCAAAAGGCTCTGTCTTCTCACCCCTCCTATTTAGCTTATTCGTTAACGATATTCCCCGGTCGCCGCCGACCCATTTAGCTTTATTCGCCGACGATACGACTGTTTACTATTCCAGTAGAAACAAGTCCCTAATCGCGAAGAAGCTTCAGAGCGCAGCCCTAGCCCTAGGACAGTGGTTCCAAAAATGGCGCATAGACATCAACCCAGCGAAAAGTACTGCGGTGCTATTTCAGAGGGGAAGCTCCACACGGATTTCCTCCCGTATTAGGAGGAGGAATCTCACACCCCCGATTACTCTCTTTAGTCAATCCATACCCTGGGCCAGGAAGGTCAAGTACCTGGGTGTTACCCTGGATGCATCGATGACATTCCGCCCGCATTTAAAATCAGTCCGTGACCGTGCCGCGTTTATTCTCGGTAGACTCTACCCCATGATCTGTAAGCGGAGTAAAATGTCCCTTCGGAACAAGGTGACACTTTACAAAACTTGCATAAGGCCCGTCATGACTTACGCGAGTGTGGTGTTCGCTCACGCGGCCCGCACACACATAGACACCCTTCAATCTCTACAATCCCGCTTTTGCAGGTTAGCCGTCGGAGCTCCGTGGTTCGTGAGGAACGTTGACCTACACGACGACCTGGGCCTCGAATCTATCCAGAAATATATAAAGTCAGCGTCGGAACGGTACTTCGATAAGGCTATGCGTCATGATAATCGCCTTATCGTAGCCGCCGCTGACTACTCCCCGAATCCTGATCATGCAGGAGCCAGTCACCGTCGACGCCCTAGACACGTCCTTACGAATCCATCAGATCCAATAACCTTTGCACTAGACGCCTTCAGCTGTAGGAGCAGGCTTAGGGACCTCGGTAACCGTACTCGTCGAACTCGACAAAGAGTTCGCCGTGCAACCTAACCCATAAATCAGCTCGCTGAGTTTCTCGCCGGATCTTCTCAGCGGGTCGCGATTCCGATCCGGTAGTAGATTCATTCGCGAAGCAGCTACTCTTGAGTTGTTAGGTCTCCTTCGGAGGCGCTCGGGCAGCTGATAGCAAATCCCACCCCTCCTGGCTGAGCCTTTGCTCGCCCACCTATCCTGGTGAAACTGGAAAGGCCTCCGGGCCACCAGTAATCATCCAATCATAAAAAAAAAAAAAAAAAAAAAAAAAACATCAAAGGAAAAACAAAATTGTTTGTTTTTATATAATTCCGAGCTTTTTTATATTTTTTCACCTTTTAAACCTTCCCTGGACTTCCACGAATAATTCAAGACCAAAATTAGCCAAATCGGTCCAGCCATTCTCGAGTTTTAGCGAGACTAACGAACAGCAATTCATTTTTATATATAGAGATTACATTATTTGTATTTTAATTTGTTTGCTATTGCTTGTTTTCTATTCAAGCATTGCTAACAAGCCATGAGCTCTGCCTGTAACGATATTTGCTACGTAACTCATCGTTTATCTTCTTATTTTTAATAATTTTTATTAAGTTATCCTTTGTATTAAGTTATGATTAGACTGTTATTTGACAGAAATAACTTCAATAGTCTAAATGTAATATTTAATAAAAAATATATTTAATAAAACAAAAAAAATATAATCATTTAATTTTGTTAGCCTACATTTCGAGCTCGGCACATCACTACTGACGATAGAATGCAAATATAATTGAGTCGCAGCGACCACCCGGGGCAGTTAACAGGATAAATAGGACTGAATCTTGCATCTCATGACTGACTGTTTCAATTTTATATAACGCAAGAGGATTATTCTAGAAGTATTCGAGACTTTGTGTTAGGAATCGTAGACTTTTGTCTCTCTAGTGTTGGACATATAAGACTCTTCTATATAGATGTAGTCAATTAGGCCAACTAGTTAGGTCAACTAGTCAACTAGGCCTTTCCAGTTTCACCAGGACAGGTGGGCGAGCCAAGGCTCTGCCAGGAGGGGTGGGATTGCTAACAGCGGCCCGAACGCCTCAGAAGGAGACGTAACAGCTCAAGAGTAGCTTCTTCGCGAATGAATCTATTACCGGATCGGAATCGCGACCCGCTGAAAAGATCCGGCGAGAAACTCAGCGGGCTGATGCACAGGTTAGGTTGCACGTCGAATTCTTTGTCGAGCTCGACAAGTACAGTTACCGGGGTCCTTAAGCTTGCTCCTAGTGTTGGAGCTAAAGACGTCAAATTCAAGGGTTATTGGATCTGAAGGATCCGTAAGAACGTGTCTAGGGCGTCGACGCTAACTGGCTCCTGCGTGATCAGGATTCGGGGAGTAGTCAGCGGCGGCAACGATAAGGCTATTATCATGATGCATAGCCTAATCGAAGTACCGTTCCGACGCTGATTTCATGTATTTCCGGATTGATTCGAGGGCCAGGTCGTTGTATAAGTCAACGTTCCTCATGAACCACGGAGCTCCGACGGCTAACCTGCAAAATCGGGATTGTAGGGATTGGAGAATAATGCAATTAATATGTTAGTCCTTCATCCATTCTTTGAGTTAAGCAATTCCGTTAATAGCAAATGGTTAGACTTATTTCTTTCTTATTTAAGTAGACTAGCATACGACCTGTTACTACATGAGCTGACCTGTGAGTAGTTAGAATAGCCTCTTAGGCTACCAACGATCAGGTAGGAAAAAATTATAACATTAATTATTTGGAACCATTTTTAATCTATGATGTTACTTATGCCGTTTTGTTTACTACAAAGTAAAATATACGACAGTTTAGTTTATAACTTATTTATAAGATTCGCGTGTACAAAATTTCGCTTCTGAATTCAAGTGGATTTTCGGAAATCGGTACGACAACCTCCAGACAATCTATCGAATATTTTCCACAACCAACTAAGAGTCTTAAAGAAAATAAAAACGTCGACTCAGGGGAATGTTTCCACGAAAACAAGGGAACATCCTAAATAAACATAAAAATGGTTATACGTATATTCACTGTACTTCATACATCTAGGAGCGGCAACGGTTCAACAAATAGAATAAAAGAGAGAACAATTTCCTTGGGACTAGGCTTGGTTCCGTACTTCCAATATAGGTAGGAAACCGACTCGTGCCTTGACAAATTCAGCTTACACTCCAGCAAAAATGGCCAAGCAACACTCAACTTTGTGGACTTAGGAACAGAGCTCAAATGTCATTTAACAATGGTAAAACTGTGAAGGCTTAGCACACATTCGAGCCTCTAAATAAGTAAGAAAAATCTTTCTAGAGATTTTTTTTTAATTGCCCTTGTAGGCAGACCAGCATATAGCCCACGTGATGGTGAACGGTTACCGTCGCCCGTGGACGTCAGCAATGCCAGGGGCAGAGCCAAGCCACTGCCTACCGTTAAGTACTCTCCACAAGCCTCGTTTGAAGAAGGATATGTCATAGTGTTTGGGAAAACCGTAGAGGGGAGCTCATTCCAAAGCCAGTTAGTGCGTGGCAAAAAGGATCTCTGGAAACAAACTGTGAATAAACGGAGTGTGTTTAGATAATATGAATGAAATGTACTCCGGTGGCACGCGATGTGTTGGTAAAAACCAGATAATGGGATCATCTCAAACACTTCCTCAGAGCACTCCTTCTTCGAATTATTACCTTAGTTTAAGTGTATCGGGTTTGATTTGTGATTAAATATTAATGGTGCGTATTTCTCATGCAAGTGACGCCTAAAAAATAAATCTTAGCTGTGTATGAATACTTAATTCTGCTTCGTTGAAATTACTTCTTTAGATCGCAGTGTGCTGGTTTAATACTCCAAGAATGCTGCTGCCAAATCATGATTCTCATAATCGCCTTTTACGAAACCCACGGGAAGACATCAGGTGATGCTACTCTATGAACGATCGATTCGTTCTTTTGTCGTCTATGTTGTCCGTCTTTTAAGAAGTCAAAAAATGTACTGCCATGCCACTGGTCACGTACGCCCTCGTTCCATTTCTTTTCGAATTCTTGTCAAGTCTCTGTCTTAGTCTGTGTCTATGTCTAGTCATTATAGGTCTTATGTCCTGTCAAAGAGGTTGCACGCCACGACACTCTATGACATATGACACAACACAGCCTTTTACACACGATATATTACTGGTGGTAGGACCGCTTGTGAGTCCGCACGGGTAGGTACCACCACCCCACCTATTTCTGCCATGTAATGCGGTTCGGTTTGAAAGGTGGGGCAACCGTTGTAACTATACTTGAGACCATAGAACTTATATCTCAAGATGGGTGGCGCATTTACGTTGTAGATATCTATGGGCTCCAGTAACCACTGATCTAGCCATCTAAGCAATAAAAAAAAAATAACAAAAGATATTATTATTCCTACATAGTGAAACTTATCCGTAAGTGCGTATTAAGTACTTATTTTTTTAATAGTAAAGGTTGACTTAATTATGATTACGAAAAACCGGACATCATATTATAGTCATTAAATACTTATATTTATAGCACGGATTCTAAGTAAACAGAAAGAAAAACATACTCTGCAAGCCAAAACTATGTTCGTACATTTATGTCCTCATTTCGAAATTACCCACCAACAAGGTTATTTTGAAACGAGACTCCACATATTCCCGGGAAAAGCGGATTAAAATAAAACCCTCTTAAGTTAAACGCATTTTCTGGTCGAAATAACTCCAAAGCATAGTGGAATTTAAGTATTCTCAACTATTCTACCTTTGGTTAGTAGTGTTCGTTGCGTATAGAAAAAGTGGATATGGTAAACGTGATAAAACTGTGACTTACAACTCATGTCTCAAAGTGGATGACCGAATTTATGTTGTTGATGTCTATGGGCTCCGGTGACTACATAAAACCAGGTGGGCCGTGAGCTCACCTACCCATAATAAGCCATCAGCAATAATAAAAAAAAAATGTGTGCAATTCACACGTGGTAGAAGTGAAACCTTCCAAAATTAAAATACAATTATCCTGAACGTCTTAAGTATATGTAAAATTTTGTCATTAGTAAATAATTGTAAGGTGGCGCCCTCTGTGAATTGATATTTTAATTTCACGTATAATCCTAAATTAAAATTCACTACAAGAGCTTTCATACACACGTTAGTATTAAAAAAATCTCACAGATGGCGCTGTATTAAATAGTATGTATATTTCTGTCTCATTCTTTGCTGGCTTCATCCTACACATTTTTGTATTTGTGTCTCTTACCTGTCGTTTTTTCCGTTGCATCCGGTTTGAAATCACAACGATTCTAAAGAAGTTTTCACTTCAAAAGTTTTATTTTTATTTTATGGTTATTTTATTATAGGCAGGGCGGTGGTACTTACCCGTGCGGACTCACAAGAGGTCCTACCACCAGTAAAATCAATTCAATAAAGAAAACTAAATAATTATAGCATGTCCCACCATATTTTTAGTCCACGCACACAAACCCGACTAAATGCTACTTTTGAGTTTAAGAGAAATGTAAAATTCACATGAATTTGTTAAGAATTTTAGTACTACTCGCGCTAATTCTTTAGGGTCCGGGATAAGCTCTTGCATTTATCTTACGTCTGTTAACCTTTTAAAGGAATAGGGTAATATTTCTCGAGTCTAATGGACGTGCGAAATTCTGTGCGACTCTTTGTAAATACTTTTTAAAGGTACAATCGGCGTGTAAAAACAAACAGCTAGATTAGAACAGAGAATTTTATTCAATGCTTCGTTATTATCTAACATTAATATATAGTTGTTAACTCATATGTGGTGGGCAACTAAAAAAAACGGTCGACTCAACGTGTTTTTTTTTAAATTTTTTCTTGTAGTGATCCACGCGGGTAAGTACCACCGCCCTGCCTATTTCTGCCGTGAAGCAGTAATGCGTTTCGGTTTGAAGGGTGGGGCAGCCGTTGTAACTATACTGAGATCTTAGAACTTATATCTCAAGGTGGGTGGCGCATTTACATTGTCTATGGGCTCCAGTAACCACTTAACACTAGGTGGGCTGTGAGCTCGTCCATACATCTAAGGAATAAAAAAATAAAAAATTCAAATCAGCTAAGATTGTATTTATTTCTGCAATTATATTGAGAATTTGCGTTTTGGTCATGGACCGTATCCTCCGTGAGGAGAAGGTAACAAAAGCCTGTCAATTACCGCAGCGATGCATTCATAAAAACGATCAGCCCATGAGTTTCTCGCCGGATCTTCGCGAGTGGCTCGCGATTCCGATTCTTTTATTTGTATTTTTTTATTGCTTAGATGGATGGACGAGCTCACAACCCACCTGGTTTTAAGTGGTTACTGGAGCCCATAGACATGTACAACGTAAATTCGCCACCCACCTTGAGATATAAGTTCTAAGATCTCAGTATAGTTACAACGACTGCCCTACTCTTCAAACCGAAACGCATTACTGCTTCACGGCGGAAATAGGCAGGGCGGTGGTATCTACCCGCGCGGCCCCACAAGAGGTCCTACCACTAGTAAAAATTCGATTCGAAACTCACTAGCTCTTGCTAGGGCTAGTGTTAGCAAATTCTCTCAGGTTGAACCCGTGAGCTCAATTAGCTGTCCGCGCGTAGCCAGAATAGATCCTTAGGCTACCAGTGAATAGTTAGGGAAAAAAAACGGGACGGACTCCAGTAGCCCATTACCACCAGCTGAGCAGTAAGCACGTGCACTGAACAAAAGTAGCACAAGGATATGGAATGTCTTAAAAAAAAAACAAATCGCAGTTTATAAATGGCTGAAGAAACATTTTCCTTAACAAGAACAAAATATGATGAAACTTCGGTCAGTACTGGGGATAGACTGCCCTTACTTAGGTTAGACATGCGAAACTCCGTCGGGACTGTTTTCTTTTAGTAGCGACATATGTTGTACACTTGCGAGCAAAAATTTCGGTTGACGAAAAACTTTTTAATTTCGTTTTTTATTTAAGCTGCAATAACAATTGATAATAATTGCTTAATAAACTCGACACGGATCTCTTTAATTTAAGGGTTCAGACATGTCAGGGCCACAGGCAACAGTCTGTCCACATAATTTTAGAAAACTGTGTATAATATGAATTTGAGAACGGCCATTCAATATCCTAATTGAACTATCAATGTCCTGAACGCGGCTACAACACACAGCGAAATATTAAAAAACATATCGTGTCACCCGATTATTAATTTGTATAACTGAAAATCATTTATATTGAATCGATGTGCTATAAACCACAATTCGCAGTATGGTGTATAATTTGTTTATTAAATTTTGCAGATTGAAAGTAGGCGATTAAAAAAAAAGAAATTGATGGAAATATGTCGTAAAGAGCCATTCACTGCTGAATGAAAAAATGATTTTATTGTAACAAAAAAACGTGGGTATCAATAGGTTATAAATAAGTTATGAACAGATCTGAGTAGAAGGGTTATTTTGATAATATCCTGAAAAGCAACTCACGCTTAAAGCGCTTTTTTTTTTTTAAACTATTATCTCGTATTGAATGGCCAAACAATTGTCTTCAGTGAAACTGTTGAAAACCTTGGCGTTACCTTTAACTCTTTCTTAAGCTGGAATTAGCAGGTTAACAATGTTAGCAGCAAAGTTAACTTTGCATTCCATTCACTCAAATGTCTCCTATATTTTTTGCCTTTGGAAACTAAAATTTATCTTGCACAAAGTCTTATTTTACCCATTTTGGACTACGCTGATGCTTGCTACCTGGATGCCACTGAGGAGCTTCTCAATAAGCTTGAGAGTTTGCAAAATTTGTGCATCCGTTTTATTTTTGGTCTCAAAAAATATGATCATATTTCTGAATTTCGCAAAAAGCTCAAGTGGCTCCCAGTCCGCTTCCGCTGAAATACTAGAATATTGTGCTTCCTATTTAATATCCTACATAATCCTAACTACCCACAATATTTACGTGATCGCTTTACCTATGCCCGTCCCTCCATTGCTCCTTGTAGAACACACATTAAAACTCTCCTCAAATGCCCTGTTCATAAAACACATGCTTACGCAAAATCGTTTTTTGTACAAGCAGTTATACTTTGGAATTCCCTCCCTCCAAGTATACGAGCGTGCAAAACCATAGCAGCGTTTAAGAAATCTGTTAAAGAACACTATTTATCCTTACAATATTAAATAAAAGCATATATATTTGTATAATGTATTATAATATAAAGTAAGTATATCTGTGTGTTTTTGTATCTTGTAATATGTATATGTAAGCTTGAGGGTAGATATTATCTTGTTGAACACCAAGTAAAACGAAGTCACGTTTGGTTTCTGATTTAATCAACAATATGTTAACTTGACAATTCACTTTAACACTTGTCCAACTTTAACCAGTACGTACAACAGTCACTGAATCACACAACGTAACAACGATATAGTAAGTGCACCGGGCAAACGCAGTCGAACGAATGTTTTTCGCAAGGCACGCACCGCCTTTTTATACTAGCCGGCGCAGCTGGCTTATGAGTCACTTCTGTTGCACGAGTGGAACGACACGGCCGGCGCACCCGGCTTGTGTGAGTCACTCCTATTGCACGTGCTATATAACATAAATATCGTTAACGCCGTCACGGCCATACTGACGTGCGCTCGTCCTCGTGCGCGCATTCTTATGGTATGTCTGTGAACAACAAACGTTCGTTCATCCTGACATTAACGGATGCAACTTAAAACGTGGTCTATGATATTAACAATCTAGTACGGTTCGGCTCGCATAATTCTTCAGAAAATCCTATACTGGCTATAAATAACCTTCAGACTGCTTACATACCTGGGCCAGTTCATTTAAAACTCTTCAGGTATGTAAGTATGTCCCTTTATGTAAGTATGTCCCTTTTAACTTAGACCGGAATTGTTATCCCTTCAGTTTTTCGAACTGGACCGGATAATGCTAGACCGAATCGCAATCCCTGTAGCTAATTGTTGTGGCTAATCTGGATGAAAATCCCTATAGCCAAGCCATTGGACCGGACAGACCCTTCAATGACTTCACACTTTTTTTTTTTTTCTTTTTTTTCTCTCTTTTTTTTTGCTAGTCCGGATTAACATCTCTCTAGCCACATACAATTCTCTTTTTTTTTTTTTTTTTAATCTGCGTGTACGGTAGCGTTTGTTAAAACATTTCTTAAACCAGAACATTTATACGGAATTTCTTCAGAAATAGTGCGAGACCGACCATCGTTTTCTATATTTCCAACACCTGCACCTGAGGTGCCTGAGCTTACAGACATTGTATCACTACCCACAGACTATGTTTGCTGTATCGCTATTTGCGGACAAAAATTTCGCTTCTATTGTCAGTGATAGAGTCGTCATCATTAAGATCAGTTTCATGAACAAGATTAATTAACCCATCTGTGTACGCCGTCACGTCATCGTCACTATAATTTTCAGAAATTTCTAGTAGGCCTGACGGGCCTCGAGGTATTTCACGTAAGTTTTCATGGGGAAATTTGTACACTCTATTAGAACTATTTACATGTCTCAATTCATACCTATCGTTTTCCAAAACTGCAGTAATGTTGAAGGGACCTTTACATTTTCGGTCAACTTATGAAAACAAAATCCCCAGCGGAAAAAAGTTTGACTTTAGCTTTGCCTCGACTAAACCAAGGGATTATCACTCTGTTGAAACTTTAGATATTTCAAGTGAACTACCCTGAACGGTAAACATCTATTCTATTGGAGTAAACCCTGTTACTTGACAACGTGTACTATTAAGGGCGAGTTGAATATCCCCTAACTGCTCTTGCCATGATTGGTCCGAGTTACTTTCAGATCAAAGAGTGACTTGTTCATGAAACCTCTTATCATTGAATAAATTACTATGGCTTTGTTTTATAAGACTACATTCTGACCCTCAATGGAACATAAAGGGGAAGCCAAAACCACTTATCTGTAACACACTGAAGCTCTGGAACACACGTTGACGTCTCTGGTTGCACCTGCCACAGCACCTGGAGCAGTGTCGTTTTTCTTCTTGTAGCGCATGGAACACCCAGAAGCTACATGACTCGCATCACCGCACACGTAACAGCTGATTTGCAGGCGAGAGCCGGGCGCCCACGGATGAGGAGGTTGTTCAGGTTTTGCTCACAGTCTCCTACGAGGCGGCGCGCCCTAGCGCAAGTGCAGCCGGAGCGCGGGGGCTCCAATATCGGCAGTCCGTGCTGGAGGCGTGGTCTCGTCGTTTGGCGGACCCGTCGGCCGGCCTCCGTACCGTCGAGGCGATTTGCCCGGTTCTCGCGGACTGGGTGGGCCGCGACCGCGGAAGTCTCACCTCCGGCTACACAATGTTACTCCCACACTGAGGAAGCCAACCGCGAACACTTGTCAAGCACGCACAAGCACGCACTTCACCGGAAGAACTTGCATCCGCCAGCGGAACCCGAACACCGCCGCATCGCCAGACACGAACGCACCAGACGTCTTATCTTACAGGTCACGACGACTTCAGATGTGTCAATTTTTCTTCCCCACGGAAACTTGCTTGCTTTCTTGTTTGCTTGCTTGCTTGCTGGAGCCCGAAGTCATCGAACGTGTAGTGTTATTGGTATTGAATCGAGTAGATTCTAAAATTTCAGCGACAATTCACAGTCTCATGTCCTGGTTTACTGTACTAGTGCCATGTAACTCTAGCAGTAGTCATTGGCTTAAAAACGATTCGTGTCGGAACTACCCACTCGTCATGACAGATCCATTATTGCGATCGAAGTTTCACTTGAGATTTGCACTTGCCTTAATTTCTTGCAATAGCTTGTTACGTGTTGTATTTCCGTTAGTAAATGCCATGTGATGAAGTCGACAGTCAAACTGGGCAACATGAGCCAGAACGTAAGATGTGACGATTTCTTCGTGGCTCAGATCTTCCATCGAGGTAACAGAGACGTTATTACACGACTTACGTATGCTGCATTCACGCTCTTGTGGCGTACCACTACTAGTATTCTGATCTGCATCATGTTTTTTTTGCTGTACTTCGAACATGTTCAAACACGTCACGCCAGTGAGAGTAGAGTCCTGATCTCACTTCTGATGTAAGCTTGAGGGTAGATATTATCTTGTTGAACACCAAGTAAAACGAAGTCACGTTTGGTTTCTGATTTAATCAACAATATGTTAACTTGACAATTCACTTTAACACTTGTCCAACTTTAACCAGTACGTACAACAGTCACTGAATCACACAACGTAACAACGATATAGTAAGTGCACCGGGCAAACGCAGTCGAACGAATGTTTTTCGCAAGGCACGCACCGCCTTTTTATACTAGCCGGCGCAGCTGGCTTATGAGTCACTTCTGTTGCACGAGTGGAACGACACGGCCGGCGCACCCGGCTTGTGTGAGTCACTCCTATTGCACGTGCTATATAACATAAATATCGTTAACGCCGTCATATATATTATTATAAGTAATGTTTACTGTATGCACTAGGTTTGTGTCCCTAATTCTTCTTTCCTTTTGCGGGCCTACTGGAAGAGATTTCAACATGAAATAAGTAGTGCCCTGTACTCCGTATCCTTATTGTCGTATTTTTTTTCTAACAGCTGTGCGTACAAAATGTATTAAATAAATATTATTTATTTAAGAATAACACGTAGGTAATGTTCGAGTTATTTGCGCCTCAACTGTATATCTACCTGAACGAAACATTCTTGCGCGGCGTCGGGTCAACAATGTTTTCTTTTCATAACCGGACGTTTCAGAAGTCGCATAAACCTCTCGCGTGGAACTTATGTGGTGGACCGTGAAATTTTTGAAGAGTGTAGTCTGAATAACATGAATAAGAGATTGTATTATGTTAAGAGGGTACACTAACTTCTTTCTGCGACACTCTCCCTTTAATTGGGTCGAGGATGCCTACGCCCTACAGTCTACACTTATTTTTTGCTTTTAAGTGTAACGGACGTGACGTCAGCTGTTATGCCCTGCCGCCAGCCAAGCCGCCAAGCCATGTTAACACGCCCCCTTCCGCCACCGCCACCGCCGCCGCCGCCAGCCAAAGCCAACGAAGGGGGGATAGTGTTAATAAAACAAGCCATGCCAGCCATTTCTACCTGCTTTCTGCATTCTCGTACAAATAAAAGAACTTGTCGTTACGCTGCTGGTTTTTATTGTCACATCCTTTGCAACAATCAGAAGTGGCATAAAGAAATTAAACAACGTCATATACACGCTCAGATCTCTCGGTCTTCCGACAAGTTGGAAAAAAAAGATGATGAAGCTCCTATTCTACCGGCGAGGAAGATGTAGAAAAATTTGCTTCAGAAGGAGGTCGACAAGGCGATACTTGAGCTACAGGATGAAGAACCTGGAACAATCAAACCAAAGGAACATCGACGTCGTCGGACGAAGAGCACCTGCCGCCCTGTCCTTCCATCATTCTGGTTCACGTGGCGGGAAACTGGAAGAGCAGCAACGTGGTTACTCCACTGCGGCACTACGAGCTTCCTTCTCTCTCCCTGCGACGCTGCTGCGCGGCGAAGACAGCTACATCAAAGTCCTCAACATGGGCTCGGAGACCATCATGTAGCCGCCAGGCGAGGTCCTGCCGAGGGCCAACAGCTGCGAGGAGCCACAGCCAAACAGCCAGGTGTGTTGCATTTCTACTTGCCCTAGCCATGCCATTACAAATATTTCGAGATTTGAGGGTAGAAATAAAAAAAATTAAAAGGAGCCATTAAATAATAAGGGTCATTCAGATTTAAAAAATACAGTTTAAGCATTGCTTTGCTACGAATACACATGATTTAGGTATTGCCAATTTAGTTCAAATGCAAATTAAGCTTGATCGTGATCAGCCCGTGTATCGCCACCTTTAGAGTTTCTCATAATGAACAAAGGATAGTGAAATCTTAAAGCTAATCAACTTTTAGATGCCGGCATTATAAAATAATCTGAATCTAGTCATGCTTCACCAGTGGTCTTATTAAGAAAAAGAACGGCGACAGTAGGCTATGCGTTGATTATCGTGCGTTAAACGCTATGGTAAAATATAAAAGTATCCACCGAACAGTACTTCACGAGTTTAGATTTAGCCCAGTGCTGCTTTCATTACACCGCAAGGTCATTATTTCGAGTACACTAGAATTCCTTTTGGTTTAGCAAATGCGCCATCTGTATTCATGCGTTTCTTCTTTTCCTCCACCTTATTCCACTAGGTGGGGTAGTTAAATGCGTTTAATAAATAAAATAATTGAGTCTGTGGGTAGAAAAGAAATGGGTAAAAATAAATCTAAGTCAAATCGAGATACTAGCAATTTGAAACGATTTTCTCTACCCTCAGTTGGTATAAAATTAGGTTCAATAATTATTGAGAAAGTACTTGGGAAATTTTATGGTGGAGACTTTAAATTAAATATGAGTAAATGCTCATTCTTGGAAAAACAAGTCACTTATTTAGGTCATGAAATATCTTCAGACGGTTACAGCCGGGTGCAACAAAAATTGACGGCCGTTTCGCAGTTTCCTGTGCCAAATAATGCTCAGTGTGCGATAGTTTATTGGTTATGTTACTTTAGAAAGTTTATTCCCAGTTTTGCCGTGATTGCGCGTCCATTAACTGAGTTAAGAAAAAAAAAAGAAGATAAATCATGGGTGTGGGGCCATGAACATAACGCGAATTTCGAACAACTGAAAAACAGTTTATGTTCCAAACCTATGCTAGCTCTGTATAATCCTATGCTTCTTACAAAAATACGAACCGATGCATGTAACTTAGGAGTTTCTGGTATAATATAACTAAAACAAACTGACAACTCACTGCGGCCTGTTATGTACTTTAGCCGGGTTACTAGGAAGGAAGAGAATGTGTATCATAGTTAAGAGCTCAAAACCTGGCAGTCGTACAATCGCTTCGTAGGTTCTGTGTTTATGAAGTAGGTAAACATGATATAGTAGAAACAGATGGTACTGTGGTTTGTGCTAAGCTTACCAAACGCCACATTATACCACGCATTGCGCGATGGTGAGTTTTGAAAGAAGATTATGACATTAGTGTTGAGTATAGACCTGGTGAACGTATGGAACATTTGTAGACGCGCTTAATAGGCATCCTGTTGACATGATGAACGTGAATCGTCTTAAAGTTCTGATTGATTCTGTACTGTGCAATGTCAGGACGAAAAGCTTAGTTCGATTATAAACATTATAAAGCTGGAGTTTGTTTGTTTGAACGCGCTAGTCTCGAGAACTGCTGGTCCGATTTGAAAAATTCATTCAGTGTTAAATAACCCATTTATTGAGGAAGATTATAGGCTATATAACACTAAGACCGCTAAGACCAATCACTGCATCGCGCTAAGACCAATACAAGCGGAGCACCAATAAAGAATGTTTCAAAATCGGGTTATTTTCCCTTTTGAGAGCTTCCGGTGCGTGCGCTGCAGAAACTGTTAAAATTTCGCTAAAATAATGTGACAGAATTGTTCCCCTTTAAAAGATCTAAAAAAAAAATGTCCGCGACAGCATATGTATAAATGTTAAGGTTGGCTCACTATAACATTTTTTATGCTAACCAAAATTTGTTCTAAAATAAAGCATTATTTGTGAACTATATTCCACGCGGACGAAGTCGCGCTGATGTTAAAGATAAAAGTAACTGAAACAGACTCGCGATCCCTTCGGCTAAATGAAAAATTGTATACATGCACTATGACTACATTGGTCACGTGGATCTAAATCATCGTAAAAAAGACAGTATATATCGTATAGAGATCGGCTCTAAACCATCTGATACTATGCGCATGGTACAAATAGATAACATGCTGCCCTTCTGTAGGACATCTAAAGGGCACCAACCAGTACATGATCGTAATGAAAGATGCGTTGTCTAAATTTGTGATAGCTGAACTAACGCGTACTGTAAATTCAATCGGGACCATTCGTTCATTGAAAAATATATTAATAGGGTTTGTCCAGATACCCGAATCACGTGGTGACAGACTATGGGAAAGCTTTTAAGAGTAGGTACTTTAAAAAAATATCTGAAGATAAACAGTTTAGGCATACGTTAAACTGTATTGCTTGTCCGCGCGCTGATTGGCAAGGTGGAACAAACTAAACATACAATTTTATGTGTTGCGGGCAACTGATCCTAGTGAAGCTTCAAATAATTTAGAGAACTCCGTCATTTGAGGCACAAACAACACAATTAAAAGTAGCAGCGGCTACACAAGCCATGTGATTTAATCTTTGCGCGCTCTGGTAGGTCAATATGTTATGTTTCGATTCCTGGTCGCGAACCAGAAACTGTTGACGCACGGCGTATGATAGCTACACCTAGGATAAAACAAGCGAGTACAATAATGACACACAACATTAATATAAAAAAAATGCTCATGTTTATAAGAAAAGGGATTTTGTATCGTAGAGACAGGCTCCAACTGGTTAGCAGCGCCGCTAGGATTAATACCAAATTAGACGATTTGTACTCAGGTCCGTATGTAGTAACTAAAGTAGTAGGTAACAATCGGTATCGAATTAGAAGTATATCTAAAAGGTTTATGAAGTTATAAAAACTCCACTGGCCTGGTATCAACAGATTCATTAAGGCCCTATAAAAGTATAGCCCATGTGTCCGATAGCGCTAGTAGTTCCGATGAGCAGCTTGAAACTGAAGACCTTATTGATTTATTTGAGAACTAAATGTTTTTGTGTGTTCCCCATTGCGGGAGCAATTGTTGCAGGATGGCCGAATGTAACGGACGTGACGTCAGCTGTTATGCCCTGCCGCCAGCCAAGCCGCCAAGCCATGTTAACACGCCCCCTTCCGCCACCGCCACCGCCGCCGCCGCCAGCCAAAGCCAACGAAGGGGGGATAGTGTTAATAAAACAAGCCATGCCAGCCATTTCTACGTGCTTTCTGCATTCTCGTACAAATAAAAGAACTTGTCGTTACGCTGCTGGTTTTTATTGTCACATCATTTGCAACATAAGACACTATTAGACCTGATGATGACTGACCACTATGGCTCATAAAATCGACTGTAGGCAAGGTAACAGTCAAATCAATCGCGGACTACTAAAAGAGTTCTTTATAGTTCATTTGAAAGATCACGTGTCATCTTGAAGCACCGTGGAAGCTTCTTTTTTTTTTAGTGCTTAGATTGGTGGACGAGCTCACAGCCCACCATGTGTCAAGTGGCCACTGGAGCCCATAGACATCTACAACGTAAATGCGCCACCCACCTTGAGATATGAGTTCTAAGGTCTCAAGTATAGTTACGACGGCTGCCCCAGCCTTCAAACCGAAACGCTTTAATCACTGCTTCTACTGCGTCCACACATCTAAGCAATAAATTAAAAAAAAAAAACTGTCTTATCCTAAAGGATTTTAAAAGCGACCCCTAATCACTTCTAACGACTTCTCTAAATCTCAGCTGTTCGTAAACAGTTGCCCCCATCGAAATACCAACAGCGAAATTCAATCTCTAACCTCGGTACCTTGACGAGCAAATCCCCGCTGCACATAGAAACTAGGTCACATAGGACCTTTCTGCCATTTTGAACACGTCTGATACACATATGTGGAACGGTTCTTTGGATTTTCCTACACACGAATCAAAGTGAGAGGTTAATTAAGTTATTATAAGGACTCAGTGACTACCTAGCAAGTGCTTGGAGCATTCAAAACATAGTATTTGATGCCGTTTGTTTGAATATTAAAATTAAATCTACAAATCCCTAGTTTGATTTGTATTAAAAGTTCGTGATGTCATTAAATGAAATTACAATAAAAATAGCTTACGAGTGATTTGCAGAAGGTATGGAATCCGCGATATAAAATTTATATAAATAGATTGGAGACCATACAGACCAAATTCATGAGGTTTCTTCAATTTAAAACTAAAGTGTATGATCCCGACTACGAGACGAGATGTAGAAGGCATCACATACTTCCACTGGAGGAAAGACGTAGGATAGCTGATATTGTTCTTTATAGCAAAATAGCTCAGTCAGGGGTGGACTCGTCTTATCTTCTATCGTTGTTATGTTTAAGGGTGCCCCCGAGATCCATAATGCGCGAGAGCCGTCAATCATCTCGTCTCGGAGTACCTCGTGGTGGTACAAATTACAGACGTAATGCATTCTTTATAAGAGCTGCTAACAGTTTCAATGCTCTAGCTGACTTCCCTGAACTGGACATTTTCAACACTTCTACTAAGAGTATTAGGAGATCATTAGTCAGTCGATGGTTGAATGCAAATATTTAATTAATTATTTTCTATTTGCTACGTTTTTCTGTTTTTTTATTTTCTCAAACTGTTTTATTTTTGTTTTTGTTTTACGTTTTACTTTAATTATTTAATTCTAGGCGATGCGACGCCACAATCGTTTGTAGTTATTTAAATGCGGAGACATTTAAATGGTGTTTAGTTGTAAGATTAGAATTTATATAGTTTAAGTTCACTGTTTGTCTTCCTAATATAATAAAATAAAATAGTAGTCAGAGAACTTCATCCAATCCACTAATATTGTTTTTAACAGCTCTAGCTTTAGGACCAGAAATAAGATAACACTGAAACCTAACCCATACGCCCGCTGAGTTTCTCGCCGGATCTTTTAAGCGGGGTGCGATTCTGATCGGGTAGTATGATGATGATGATTCATCCGACCGATTTCGGCCATGGCGACCACTTTGACTCCTATCCGTCGATTTGGGTAGTATATGCATTTGCCAAACAGCTGTCCTTGGGCTGTTAGGTCGCCTTTGAAGGCGCTCGGGCGGCTGATGCCAAATCACATTCCTCCTAGGTGAGCCCATGCTCGCCCACCTGGCCTGGTGAAACTGGAAAGGCTTCTGAGCGACCTGGTAAAAAGAATCCCCACCCAGGGGAGTGTTTTAAGTCGGTCCCTCCTCGCTTCGGTCTTCCCCTTTTGGGGAGCCCGAAGAGGGTGAGCGCCAAAATCAAGTGCCGCGGCTCCTTCTCTGGTTGTAGAGGTGGGGCCACGGCACTGGACCGGTGGCGGGCCCCTCGTTTGCTGACTGTTGCCCCCCGAGCTTTGTAAATAGAAGTGTAGTTAGTTAAGGAAAGAAAAAAAAAGATGTGTGGTGTCGTGGGACACCGGATAAGAACGAAGTTCCTTATTATAAAAATGTTAATTTTAAGTTCTATTCGAGGTATAAAGAAAATAAAACTGGAGGTTTCTCAACAGCCCACAGTCATTCGGTAACGTGCGAACTTATTGTAGTACACTTTATTCACGGCTGTTTGCATAAGAGTTACTGTATTACGCAAACGAACGCTCTGAGATCGTCGTCAATGAATGATAAAAAAATATGTTATTTTTTGTACGTTATTACAAAGTTAAGTCGTACACTTTGTGAATTACTAATAAAAATCTTGGGCTACGGACGTTTTTTCCCGGTTAAGGTTACCCATCCGCAACGTTCCATAAGGAAATTCGTTCCCAAAAAAAAAAAAAAATTAAGCAAAGGACAGCACGACGCCGGAGGGTCTTGCCGCCGGGCGTCACTCCCGAAGCTGTTCAAGCCCTTCGTTTTTTTTAAAGTATCGATATAAATTGCAGCCGCACGCGCTGCGAACAACACCCCCCCATTCCACCCTGCAACTATCACACCCCTGCCCTATGTGACAGGGAGCTTCTTTGCCCGATAAGGGGTGCGACGACCCCATTGATTGATTAAACCCCCCAAAAAGGACAGAAAATGCTATTTCTCTTCTCTCGTGGATCCTTAAGGTGCCCTTTACGATTACGCTGGATAGAGATCTAAGAAATAAAGTAGTCCTGTTCTATTAGTTGAGTCACAGTCATAAGCCATTATTTTAAACAAGTAAATGCATTTGATTGGCTGCGGTTTCAACGGGACGTTTCTTGTTTCAGTTGCCACGTTGACAACGTCACACGTAGGGTTGTCCGATTAATGATATTTAATTCAGGTTTTATTATATTATATGTATAGAAAAACTTAGTATTTAGAACCTTTAGAATGATAACGATATGATATGTGATAACGATATCAAATACTCCAGAATGAATGAGCAATAAAATACTTAATTGCGTTTTCTGTAAATTAAATAAATAAATAAAAACATTCAGTATCTAATCCGTACAGTAATCCGTCTGAGAAAAATCATTTTTAAAACTAAAGAGTTTCAAAAGGTCTTAAATATAAAAAAAAAATTCTTTAGATGTATTTCCAATAAATAATATTAATTTTTTCATGTTTACGCATACACGATACAGTGATGGATTTGATGTCTCATAGTTTATCTGTCGATCAAGCAAAGGTATTGAAACGGATTGAGGCCTTCCTTGGCTTGGCTTTAGATTTTTTTGTTTTTATTGCTTAGATGGGTGGACGAGCTCACAGCCCACATGCTGTTAAGTGGTTACTGGAGCCCATAGACATTTACAACGTAAATGCGCTACCCACCTTGAGATATAAGTTCTAAGGACTCAAGTATAGTTGCGGCTGCCCTACCCTTCAAACGGAAACGCATTACTGCTTCACGGCAGGAATAGGCAGGATGGTGATACCGGTGCGGAATCATAAGACGTCCTACCGCTAGTAATTACGCAATTTATTATATAACTAGCGACCCGCCCTCGCTTCGCTTCGGAAACATTAAAACACACATGAAACCAAAAAAATAAAATTAAAAAAAATGAAAAAAAAGTAGCCTATGTTCATCAGGGACAATGTCGGCTTCTAATGGAAAAAGAATTTTTCAAATCGGTCCAGTAGTTTCGGAGCCTATTCGAAACAAACAAACAAACAAATCTTTCCTCTTTATAATATTAGTATAGAAAAATAGCCCACTGAGTTTCTCGCCGGATCTTCTCAGTGGGTCGCGTTTCCGATCCGGTGGTAGATTCTGCGAAGCACTGCTCTTGCTAGGGCGAGTGTTAACAACACTTCGGTTTGAGCCCCGTGAGCTCACCTACATGCTAGGCCTGAAATGGCCTCTCAAGGCTATCAGCATAGGTAGGATTTAAAAAAAATTAAATAAATAAGCAGCTTAGCAGCCCTAAGTGCCATTGCTGCATGCATATTAAGAGAGGCAGTAACGATCCTGTTCGGCTCATCAATTAAGCGCAGTGTAATTGCTGACTTCAAGCACCACATTTCGTGACAGTGTGGATTTTGTACACCTGGATAACGGGAATGCTAGATTCGAGATATATTTTATTGTCGTCAGCTATCAGCATTAGAGAAATAAAGGGTTTTTGTTATGCACTGGTAGAACTGTTATGTTTTTGATTTCGTCTTTGTAAGATAACTTGTGTAAATAGTTGAGGACTTAACTTATTACATAGTAGCCTTTTTAAGGTTTTTTTTTTTAACTGCTTAAATGGGTGGACGAGCTCACAGCCCACCTGGTGTTAAGTGTTTACTGGAGCGCATAGAAATCTACAACGTAAATGCGCCACCCACCTTGAGATATAAGTTCTAAGGTCTCAGTATGGTTACAACGGCTTTTTTTTTTCGGGCCGGGAGCCGAACCTCCTACGAGGTCCCCGCGCCTAGGGAGCGCGCGGGATATGTGGGACTCAACGATCTATAGGTGTTGAGAGCAGACCGCGGACCCAAGGAATTTTAGGGCACACCAACTAAACGACTCCCCTGCACTCTTACACCCGACGTCCGATCTCCGTCCGGGGTCAAAACCCAGTGAGAGTAGGGGGGTTCCCGCGGTCAACACTACGACCAGACACGCGGCGCCACTCCGAGGACGCCTGACCGATGGGCGATACGTCGTCGAGGCGATAGTCGACGACCAACGACGTCGGTCTCCGCGGTACGGTGGCCCTACCAAGCCGCCCAGGCGATGCCGCTGGTGTTCCGGGATACCCCACAGGGCCAGAACCAGCCTGCCAGGTCGGAACGCGATACACAGCCGACCGGGATGGTTACAACGGCTGCCCCAACCTTCAAACCGAAAAGCATTACTGCTTCACGGCAGAAATAGGCAGGGTGATGCATACCTACCCGTGCGGACTCACAAGAGGTCCTACCACCAGTAAAAAGTGTGTTTTTGCCTCTCTTTAAAGCAGTTCAGGGATCCTGAAGTGGTTTTTAGCTGACTTAACAGTCTATGTACCGTTGTGTAGTATAACGCCGAGGTGATAGGACGCCCTACTCGACTCACTCTAGATCTGACTCACTGGAGAAAACTCCTGGAAGCATATATGGAAAGAGCCGAGTGAATTACAAAGTCTGTCCACCGTCTACGAGGACTTGTTTTTCCTACCTATGCTGATAGCCTTGAGACGCTATTTCAGCTTCGCCCTAACATGTAGGGTTTTTTTTTTTTTTGTAGTAGGTGAGCTCACGGTGCTGAAACCGGAGTGTTGCTAACACTGGCCCAAGCAAGAGCAGTGCTTCGCAGAATCTATCACCGGATCGGAAACGCGATCCGCTGAGAAGATCCTGCGAGAAACTCAGTGGGCTGTGTCTATGGGTTAATTCGCTCGTCGAGTACGAGGACTGATGAACGACATACCAACGACTACTGGTCTGAGAATGTGAAACGAGTGGTTTTTTCGGTCTTTCCGTTGCCCCATAGATGTCTAATGGACTCCAGTGGATTCAAAGCCGTGACGCGCTGATTTTTATTGACTTTGTAGGCCGACGTTCATATGGTCCATCTAACGATGAATGGTTACCGTCACTGGTGGATGTCAGCGATGCTAGGAGCAGAGCCAAGTCGCCGCTTACAGCTGACTACTTTCAACAAACCTCGTTTTAGAAACAATCGTTATGATTTAATCCTTTCTAATTTTACTATAACAACGGAGTTCTCTTTCTCTAATAATTTCGTAATTCTTGATATCAAAATGGCTGCGTTTTATGAGACCAACCAAGTTGATCATAATTGGTGGCCAAAATATCCCTTAAAATACTAAAAACGTTATAAAATAAAAGTAAAATACAGTCACAAAAAACCTATACAATTTTGGTCCTATCTTAAATGGAGTGAATTTAAAAACTGTTCGCCAAAATAAATACTATTGTCCCTTTTCGTAACTAAATATAATATGTACATAGTTATATGGCAATTTAAAGTCCCGACTACTGTCTTTTACATCATTAGTATGCCCGAAGCGCTCTAGATATCTAGTTAACACGTCCATAAAAGGGCTCATGAAACGGTGGGCAGTGCCGATTCAAGATATATGAGGTACCCGCTTAAATATTCTATTCCGGAGCTCAAGAGATGTGTAGCCTCTCTGAATTATTACTGAAAGGATTCGGAGGGGAAATAGTTTGAAATAATAACGGCTTCTTTTGGGGACACTCGTAAATGTTGTCTTAGTGATTGATGCCGGATTAACGTTGTATGAATATTGGATCTTGTTATACAATTATCAATTTGCGATTATTTTTTAATTCGGACATTCGCAGCTTCGCTTCCAGATTTTTTTTTTTTTATTGTTTAGATGAGTGGACGAGCTCACAGCCCACCTGGTGTTATGTGGTTACTGGAGCCCATAGACATCTACAACGTAAATGCGCCACCCATCTTGAGATATAAGTTCTAAGGTCTCAATTATAGTTACAACGACTGCCCCACCCTTCAAACCGAAACGCATTACTGCTTCACGGCAGAAATAGGCAGGGTGGTGGTACCTACCCGTGCGGACTCACAAGAGGTCCTACCACCAGTAATTACGCAAATTATAATTTTGCGGGTTTCATTTTTATTACACGATGTTATTCCTTCACCGTGGAAGTCAATCGTGAACATTTGTTAAGTACGTATATCATTAGAAAAATTGGTACCCGCCTGCGGGATTCGAACACCGGTGCATCGCTCAACACGAATGCACCGGACGTCTTATCCGTTAGGCCACGACGACTAACAAGTTGCATAAAGGGGAATACTTTTTTACTGGTGGTAGGACGTTTTGTAAGTTCACATGGGTAGGTATCACCACCCCTGCCTATTTCTGCCGTGAAACATTAATGCATTTCGGTTTGAGGGCGGGACACCAGTCGTACTACAACTGAGACCTTAGAACTCTTGTCTCAAGGTGGGTGGTAGCTTTTAGTTTGTATATGTATATGGGTTTTGGTAACCACTTATGACCAGGCCGACCGTGAAATTGTCCACCTGTCTAAAACAGAAAAAATAATACTAGCTTACTAGCTCTCTTTGACACACAAGACAAGTAAACACTTGACATCAAAAGTATCGTGAGCTTCTTGACTCGCTCATGCAATAAAATACCATTTCCAAGTTATGGCCTCTGGAATGAATGAAAACAAAAACAAAAAGGTAGTATTTATTAAATAAACATAGACTTAGCATCAAATAGTAGAACCTGTTAAACCAGGGGCTCCCAAACTTATTTTGTCTACTGCCCACTTTGAGAATAAATTATTTTTTAGCGCCCCCGTTTTTTCATCTACAACAAAACCACTATAGCGAGAGCTCATTCGGTGTCTAGGAGTCCTCCTAGATAAAATTACAAATCACCTCCCAAGTCTCTACACAACGCCCCTTTTTTTCTGGGTCTCTTACCGCCCCCTTTTAGGCCTGTAGCGCCCACAAGGGGGCGTTATCGTCGTTTGAAGTCGTCGTTGCCTAAAGGATAAGACGTCCGGTGCATTCGTTGTTGCGATGCACCGGTGTTCGAATCCCGCAGGCGGGTACCAATTTTTCGAATGAAATACGTACTTAACAAATGTTCACGATTGACTTCCACGGTGAAGGAATAACATCGTGTAATAAAAATCAAACCCGCAAAATTATAATTTACGTAATCACTGGTGGTAGGACCTATTGTGAGTCCGCACGGGTAGGTACCACCGCCCTGCCTATTTCTGCCGTGAAGCAGTAATGCGTTTCGGTTTGAAGGGTGGGGCAGCCGTTGTAACTATACTGAGACCTTAGAACTTATATCTCAAGGTGGGTGGCGCATTTACGTTGTAGATGTCTATGGGCTCCAGTAATCACTTAACACCAGGTGGGCTGTGAGCTCGTCCACCCATCTAAGCAATAAAAAATAAAAAAAAAACTTTGGGAAAGGCTGTGTTAAACGATATTGGTTATGTTTATGAATGATGTAGGTACCAAATCTAGGAAAAGCTACGACCCAGCCAAGGCCTGTTTTACGGAAATCCAGTCAAGTTGAATTAGCCTCCGGCTAATATAAAAAATAAATTTAAGAAAAGAGTGAACAAACTGAAACAAATAGGTATGTGTGTTCGACTTTCCGAGGGATGATTATTAAAATAAACTTGGATTAGAAAAACTTGTATATTCAATAAAAAATCAATAATCTACGGATCCAGTGTCACTTTTGACAAGGGTATCATGACAACGGATTTGCGTATTACAGCGCTCTCTAGTGACGGTTTTAGGAGTTGGAAAAAACAGGGTGAACATTCCGCCCACCATGAACTACAAAAGTTCATAGCCAACAATGAGGCCATCAAATTTTACATGTACAATTAACATCTCCATGAAACCGTAACACTTTAACCTAATAGTAATCAATAAAGAACTGCTCAACATGAACTAAATATAAACTTACACATTAAAGAAACCATAATAACGACAAAGTTCAGTCAAGGGTTGCTTTTAAACAGTTCGTACTTACTTACAACTAAACAATAACAAAATACTTAATAGCTGATGCATCCAAAGATACATTTAAGTTACATACATTGCATGAAATATCTACAGTTATTCAGGTAAGTAATGTTAAAAAGCGATAGGCAAAATGCAAAGTTTGGAGACTGGTCTTACAATTTTAGATTTCTTACATTTGATTGTACCCTTGTGACATTATCTGGAAGTCAGTATGCTCTGGTACGACCTTGACCATTCGATACATCTTAACTATGTCCGCTGCGAAACATATAGGATAAGTACGCCATTTCATAATTATGTGTCGTAACTCTGGTTGAAGCCTTGGACCTACCAATAAATCATTGTTCAATGACTTGCCGCTGGTACCCTTACACGAAGCGTCGAAAACAACGCCGACCTTCGTTGTACTTTTGTCCTCGCGAACAACCAACTGCATGATGAGGTAGATAAACGCATCCTGGCTTAGCAGCTTCTTGTTTGTCATTAATTACTTCTATATGATTCATAGCCAGGTGGCTACATTTATTACCTTGGATTATTCTTGCTTCAAGACTGGATTATTTTCAAGTTTCTTCTTGAGCAAGTGGATTGTTGTCGCGAAAAGGAAGACCTACAACATAACGACCCAAACTGTCCCTAGTTGTAGTGGATTCAAAGTATCTTTCACAGGATTCTTCTTCCTTGGATAAAAGTGGATGATGCTAGTCAGTTTCAATCTCCCAGAACTGACGCAGCAAATCATTGATTGAGTTGTCATGGGTATGTGCGCTAATAATGTAAGGAGTATCCCCACTAACTTAAACTCGTCCCGACAGGTTCCATCCCAGCTGTGTATTTTGAGCTGTCAAGATTCCAGATGGATTTCTCAATATGCCTTCTGACAAAACCTGACCATACACATCAGCGCCCAGTAGAAGATCTATATTGCTTGGTGTACCATATCCTGGATCAGCCATCTGCAATTGCAACAATTCCGGCCAATCCTGTAATTGAATTTGCTGTGAAGGAAGAGTGGATGTTAGGCAGTTTAAAACATAGGCTTGAACGGGATAGCTAAAAGAGTTATATGTGGACTGTACTTTAAATTGAACCATATGTTTTACTGAAATACTAGATTTTTCTCCTCCTAAACCAGATATGGTACTTCGAACTGGCAACCTTCAAAGCTGCAAAAGTTGAACTGCGTGTTCACTAATAAACGAGGCTTGAGAGCCCTGATCCAACAATGTCCTAAGTGTGTGATACATACCCTTGCTGGATACATTAACTAATGCGGTAGCTAACATTACTTGACTACTTGATCTCATTTCACTGTTAGAAAAATGGCTGACAACACGCTCCACGTGATCCGCCGCCTGCGGTTCTTGTGCTGGCTCCCGCTGTTGATTAGCGGGCTGACTAGGGCCCGCCAGGGCCGGATTGTGTGTGCCGCCTTCCTGGTGCAGCAGCGAGTGATGACGTCGGCCACAGCGCCGACAAACCGTGCGTCGTTTGCACTGTGTTACCGAATGGTTAGCTCCGAAGCAATTGAAACACAGTTTTCTCTTCTGGATGAACTCCCGGCGATTCTCGATTGCTTCTTGTACAAATTTCTTGCATTGATAAAGCAAGTGATCTTCCGAACAGAATGGGCAGGATACAGACGTCGTCACGCTGAACACCTTCGGTTTATCCACTGCATCTTTGCCTCTAGACTCTCTTCTTTGGTTTGGTTCTAAAAACTCGAGTGCTCGATATCTTGATTCCAGGAATGATTGGAACTCGCTTAGTGTAGGCAATCGATCAGCCTGTTCGCTTAGTTTTTGTTCCCATTGTTTCTGGGATTCATTATCCAATTTTATTGTGATGAGATATATAATCAAGATGTCCCATGTCGATACAGGTATACCAAGGTTAGATAAAGCGTGCAAGCAATCATTTGTCGTATCGAATATTTGTTTGACACCGTTGGATGACTCTGAAGATAAAGCCCTTTTGCCCAACCAGCCTGGCCAGAATGCAGTTCGCGATGTAACGTTTGTTATTGCACCTTTTGTTTAATAGCTATAATCGTTACTTTCGCATCCCAATATAACATTCTGGTGATTTTCTTCAAACTTTAACCAATGTTGTTCCGATAATTGCAATCTCGTTTCGATATATTCCCTTGTTATTCTAGACGCAGGTGACTTTTTGAAATTAACCTGTGCCTTAAATATCTTATTTTGAACATCGGTTTGTAATTTAATATAACTTTCCGGGCCCATTCTTCACATTCACTAGTACTTAGCAACGAAATAGTTTTGTGTTAATTACGGTTTGTAACGTTCTTTTGCACTTAAAATTGTTGTTTATCATTAGTTGTTTTCTTATCCGGCTCGTATTGGACCATGATCGACTTTCCGAGGGATGATTATTAAAATAAACTTGGATTAGAAAAACTTGTATATTCAATAAAAAATCAATAATCTACGGATCCAGTGTCACTTTTGACAAGGGTATCATGACAACGGATTTGCGTATTACAGCGCTCTCTAGTGACGGTTTTAGGAGTTGGAAAAAACAGGGTGAACAATGTGTAAATGTGGCTGAAGCTTATAAATGCGTGAATATAAAATAAAAATTAATGGGTTGAGTAAACCATTAATTTTTTAAAGGTTATAAAAAAAACTCAGGATACAACTTTGAATAGCATTTCCATTTTATTAAAGTCACATAAATTTTGGAGCTGATAGACAAAATGTGCAATAAAGAGATGCGAATGTTGCGATGGATGTGTGGAGTAACGAGAATGGATAGAATACGGAATGAATATGTTAGAGGAAGTCTGAAAGTGGCACCTGTGACAGAGAAGCTGAAAAGTGCGCGTTTGGGATGGTATGGACATGTGATGAGACGAAATCAAAATGAGGTTGGTAAGAGAATGTTAACTATGAATGTGGAAGGATATAAAGGAAGAGGTAGACCTAAGAAGAAATGGATGGATTGCGTGAAAGACGATATGGATAAGAGGGGAGTGAGCGAAGAAATGGTATATGATAGAAGAGTATGGAAGGAGAAAACATGTTACGCCGACCCCAGTTGACTGGGAGAAGGGCCGGATATTGATGATATGAGACAAAATATGCAATAACTTAAAAAAAAAATTTTTTTACTTAAAATGTTTCTTTACCTAAGTTGTAGAGAAATGCTTAAAAACGTGGGCACCTGAATAGTCGAAAATCTTACCTATACGAAATAGTTTTACATAAATAGAAACGTTATTTTAAATATTACCTCTTAAACATGATTGGAATCGTTCGTTAGCTATTCACAAAGCCTCAGCGAGTAACAAACTAGCAGTATTCATGTTCTCAGACGCACTGAATTGTAAATTCTCGGCCATTAAGTAAGATTTTACTGAGAAATTTACTTCAATTAAATTCGAAATTCTCTAATCGAATCGCCCACCCACAGTGAATACTTTTGCAATTTACTTTTATTCAGTTGTTAGAAGTTAGAAGCTATATGTTAATAATGTGGTAATAATAAAAACGAAAGCATCTCTGTATGTCTGTTACGTTTTCACACTCAACTGAATCATGTGCTTAGTGCGAGTTTTTTTACGTTCTCGATGCCGTAAAAGTTAACTCAAACTTATATCCAGTTGGAACAGCACCCCTAGCGACAAACATAAGCAAACGTTTCAACTCCATACAAATTTGAGTTAACTTTTACGCTATCGACAACGTTAACAAACTCTCACTAAGCACACCGAACTTTATGAAATTCGGCATGTAAACATGTACTTAATGGCCTGGGAAATAAGGTAACCACTTCTAAGGAGAAGTTTTCGCTAACGCAATATAAAATAATATACAAGCAAAACTACGGGTAAAGACCTTTTTTTTTGGTCAGGGGGAAATCGCCGGACTTCCGCCCTCCACTGGGCATGGCAGAGTCGAACTGACTAAAATCTCCTGTCGCTCAACAACCAACATCCAAACCTCGCATGAGACAGAACTCATGAAAAGGCAAAGAGGGGAAAGTGAAGCGTTTAGTGCGGAGCACATCTCTCCCATCATCCTCCCCCTTGGAACGCCGGACCGGCGGTCGTCGGCGCCACGACCACCAGCTCTCTCGGTCGGCAGGCTATCCAAAGCCCGCCTAGATGGCACCGGTTAGAGTGAGCTATCCTACGGCATACCCCGCTGAGCCAGAACCAGCGTAGATCAAGGATTGTCGGCCTTCCATCACCCAGATGCTCTTGTGTAAAACGCGTGCAGCACGTCATCTTTTAAGGCCCCTCTCGCCAGTCCCCAGACCGACATGTGAGAGGGACCCGAAACACTTAGAGGGCCAGGGCTTAGGCGACATCCGCCTCCCTGGCCCCCACTCGACGGCGGCGGGCTTGTGCGTCCCTCACGCACCCCGCCGCCTCCTTCTGCGAGATGGTGCACTCGCAGAAGTCGAGCATCGCCTTCCACGACTCGTCGCCGCCGAGCATCGATGCCACAACACTCGGCAACGACAAGTCGTTTCCTACTTTTGCGGCGAAGTCACGGCACCACCCCTCCCATGCGGGGCAGACGACGAGTGTATGCTCCGCCGTGTCCAAGTGGCAACCACAATGTTGGCACTCTGCCACCGGCTCGGCTCTGATCCGGTGCAGGAACTCACCGAAGCAACCATGCCAGTGAGCACCTGCGTGAGCTGGAAAGTGAGGTGTCCTCTGTCATTCACCCAATCCACAAAGACCGGGTGAATCGCCTCGATGGTCCTACGACCAGCCGAAGGATCGGCCAGCCGTCTGGGCCATGACTCCAGCACGGACCGCCGAGATTGGGCCCTCCGCGCTCTGACCACACTGGGGCTGGGACGCGCCACACCCCGAGCACAAAGGTCAGCTCGCCACTGATAGTCAGCGCGAGCGCCCCTGCCTCCAGGACCCAAGGCAGCGTCCCAGCTAGCACACATGCCGCCTCGAAGGAGATGGTGCGATAACCACGGATAACCCTGACTGCGATGGTACGGGTAAAGAGCTAGGCAATAATTTATAACTACACTATTACATGCATTCTATTTTAACCTTTTAAACATCGTATTTAGTGGCCAAAAACACAACAAGAGCGTGTAGTGCGCTCATGTCGTTCACAACCTAATAGAAGATTCGACTTGACTTATGACAATCAAGGACTCTGTAACCTCTAATGAGTATATTTTAGTTTGTTTAAAAACAACAAAATATTTTGATTAAAAGGGGTACATACTGATTTCCTGTACCTCACATTACTTTTGTAAAGTACCACGAGTGTGCGAAATAAAAGAAAAAAAAATCGGCATCATTATTTTGAAATTTTATTTTGTTAATGACAACTTCGTCGAATTGATTTAGGTGCCATTACTATTGTGATGTCGATGCCCTTTTTTCGTGCAGGGAGTCAACCTTTATGCATGAATTTTGGCGACCCGCATATAGCAGACCGTGGGCCTAAGGATATTGTTACGCACTAGGGTTCGGCAGATACCTCAGGAGCAGGCAGGTTTTGTTAGGGGGAGGGGCACAAGAGAGCAAATTCTTAACTTGCGACTCATTGTAGAGAAATGCTATGAGTACAACACACCTGTCTTTATGTGCTTTGTAGATTATCAGAAGGCCTTTGATTGCGTGAAATGGGAGAAACTGTGGGAGATTCTAAGTGAAACAGGAGTTCCGAGTCATCTTGTTATGTTGATTCGCAACCTGTACGAGTCGGGGTTTGGGTCTGTCTCTATCGAAAATGCCACTTCAAGTGAATTTCGCTTCCAAAAAGGAGTCCGGCAAGGATGTGTTATCTCACCTATTCTCTTCAATATATATGGGGAATATATAATGCGCCAGACTTTAGAAAACTGGGAAGGAGGCGTTAGAATAGGGGGGGTTCAGATAACGAACTTGAGATATGCCGACGACACCACACTTCTTGCTTCATCTGAGGCGGAGATGAAGGAGCTTCTGGACAGACTAGAGGCTATAAGCCTAAACATGGGACTAGCAATTAACAAAAGCAAGACCAAGCTGCTAGTCGTAGACCGCTTCTCATCCACTCAGCGTACGGACCTTTTGGCAGAATACGAGGCCGTGGACCAGTTTGTCTACCTTGGTTCTGTGATCACGGATAAGGGGAGCTGTGAGCCTGAAATACGCCGACGAATTGGAATGGCTAAAACAGCTATGACGCAGTTGAGCAAAGTTTGGAAAGATCGTAATATTTCGAATAGGACCAAAATACATCTTGTGCACTCACTGGTCTTTCCAATCGCTCTCTATGGAGCAGAAACATGGACCATAAAAGCAGCTGACCGAAACAGAGTTGATGCTTTTGAAATGTGGTGCTGGCGCCGCCTATTAAGGATTCCATGGACAGCCCACCGCACGAACATCTCGGTCCTACATCAGCTTAAAATGGAGAACGCTCAACGCCTGTCTGCCACCTGTCTGCAACGCATAATGCGCTACTTTGGCCACGTTGCCCGCAGAGGTGTAGACAACTTGGAACGTCTGATGGTCACTGGGAAAGTAGAAGGAAAACGTCCTAGAGGCCGGAGCCCCAAACGTTGGTCCGACCAGATCTCCGAGCAAACCAGCGGACCACTTAGCGCTGCACTACACCAGGCAACTGACCGGAACCGATGGAGGCTGACAGTAGACAAGCTAAAACGGAGTCACGATCCTCAGCAATGAGGGAGCGATGGAGAAGAAGAAGGGTTCGGGATAAATAAAATTCCACCAAAGTACAACTAAAAATTGTATTCAACACTTAGAACACATAAAACACTCAACAAACACTTAAAAACTCTCAATTCGCTTCTTCCGCTTCGCTTCAGATGATACGTTCGCTGTTTCGCTTCGAGTATTTCTGATTACTAACTGACTGCGTGCCATCCCTGCAACGCTTTTATAGTCGACACCACATCCCTAGAATTATCGAGAATATTCCACACATTCCTAGTATTGTTTCCGCTATCTGACAATAGATGGCGTTGTACTTCTCGAGCGTTCCAGGTGCTACTAGATCCTTCGATATTCGTTGGACTATTCGGCGTTACTCGTACCGGCGTAATGATATTTTTATAGCCCCTACCCATTGACGTCAATGTCCTGCGGTAACTTAAAATCGGATTCTCAACGAGTTCGTTCATCTGTCAAGCAAAATTCATTATAAAATACTAGAATGATACAACAAAACAAAAGTTTACTCATTCAGTCCAAGCTCTAACTTCACTGTCTGAACTCGGTACGGGAAGCTACGTGTGAAACTCCTGACAACTAACGGATAACCTCGATTGTTTCTGCTTTTCCAATAAATGAATAGCATTTTTGTTGGAAGGAATTGAAAAAGAAAAGCATTTGCTTCTGAAAATCTACAACGCTGCTTTGAAACGGAGTTCTTTGTCGCACATTCAGTTCCTTCTGTCTACACCGAAAAAAGTGTATTAATAAAAAACAAATAGTTTAAAAAAACTAAAAACATAAAAATAGTGTAAGAAAAATGATTTTATTGTAAAAAAGCGTGGGGTGCTTTTCAGGATATTTATTATCAAAATAGCCCTTCTACTCATATCTGTTCAAAAAATATTTATAACTACTGATATCATGCACCCCACTTTTCCTATTCTTACCCTATTTTTAATTCAAATTTATTTAAATTTATTTTGTATTTTTCAGTTGAATTTTCTATAAAAGCTTTTCTTTTTTTGTTTTTTTAAACTTTTTTTTTTTATTGTTACACGTTATCTTTTTAAGACTGAAAACTTTTTTCTTTCGATTCAAGTTGCCGTCAGTTTTGAAAACATAAACGCCGGTAAGAGTAACGCCATCTGTCGTCGAACAGCAGGAACGAGTGTCAAAAGAACTAGTAAAATCGAGAACACTCGCGAAGTGCAACGCCATCTATTATCAAATAGCGGATCTATTATCAAATTTTTTCAACTCGTGGAATTTGAAGCTGAAACAAATCAGATAACTTATCATCACATATTAGTATTACGAGCCGGTGATTACAAAGATCTCCTCTGTAACGAGTATAGTGTTGCATTTTACTGCTCAACCATATAAGGCAGATAAAAGTTTACGTATAAAACAAAATATAATATGTATGTCGTTTCAAAAATAAAACAAAACATAGAAAACCGAAGTAACAATAATAAATTTCATATTTTTTTATTTTTTTTTTATTGCCTAGATATGTGGACGAGCTCACAGCCCACCTGGTGTTAAGTGGTTACTGGAACCCATATACATCTACAACGTAAATGCGCCACACACCTTGAGGTGCAAGTTCTAAGGTCTCGGTATAGTTACAACGGCTGCCTCACCCTTCAAACCGAAACGCATTACTGCTTTACGGCAGAAATAGGCGGGGCGGTGGTATCTACCCGTGCGGACTCACAAGAGGTCCTACCACCAGTAATTACGCAAATTATAATTTTGCGGGTTTGATTTTTATTACACGATGTTATTCCTTCACCGTGGGAGTCAATCGTGAACAATTGTCAAGTACGTATTTCATTAGAAAAATTGGTACCCGCCTGCGGGATTCGAACACCGTTGCATCGCTAAATACGAATGCACCGGGCGTCTTATCCTTTAGGCCACGACGGCTCATCTTTTTTTATCCTTTTCACACTGGTCAGGACATTAGAGCGAGTTATAAAATGTTTGTATCATGACACTAAATGGGCTGTGAGCTTGTTCACACATATAGAGCATAAAAATAATAATTAAACCTAATGTTTTATCTACATTATTTTGTCATTATATACAGAATAGGCATATAGCCTATCTGATGGTAAGTAGTCATCGTCGCTCATGGACATCAGCAATCGTAGAGGCAGAATCAAGGCGCTGCCTACCGCTGCCGCTAGTTTGTGTGGAACGCACTTTCTTAACTTTCTCTTAATGTATGGACATTCCTTTGTGCCGAAACAAATATACTTTTCAAACTATTAGATACAGTACCCGGCAATAAATATTGCACATCGATATTTAAAAAGAGACAGTCGTCTAATTTTGTTTTCGTTGTAGAGCGTTACCTGTGTGCGACGAAACACTAACGATCCTATATCTATGGAGACTAAATGTCAATTAGGTAATGTGTGACAGATATAATGCTCTACGAAGCAAAAATTTGCCATCTCTTTCCGATGGTCGATGTGCAATATTTATCGCCGGGTACTGTACATTGTTATTGCTTTACTAAGAAACTTCAATATCTCAGTTAGCATTAAGATTTTAATCCTGCAAACTCGGAAATGCCACTCTGAATTGTTTCGAAGTCTTCCAATTTTGTCTCAGTATGGTTCACCTTTAATTTTGGGTTGTCAACTCAGAATAGAATACAGTTAGTTTATTCTAGATTTTATCGCATACGTAATCTTTTTTTTATTTTTTTTATTGCTTGGCTGTGTGGACGAGCTTACAGCCCACCTGATGTTAAGTGGTTATTGGAGCCCATAGACATCTACAACGTAAATGCGCCACACACCTTGAGATATAGTTCTAAGGTCTCAGTATAGTCACAACGGCTGCCCCACCCTTCAAACCGAAACGCATTACTGCTTCACGGCAGAAATAGGCAGGGTGGCGGTACCTACCCGTGCGGACTCACAAGAGGTCCTACCACCAGTAATTACGCAAATTATAATTTTGCGGGTTTCATTTTTATTACACGATGTTATTCCTTCACCGTGGAAGTCAATCGTGAACATTTGTTGAGTACGTATTTCATTAGAAAAATTGGTACCCGCCTGCGGGATTCGAACACCGGTGCATCGCTTCAACATGAATGCACCGGACGTCTTATCCTTTGGGCCACGACGACTTCTAAAAGTATTCATGATAGATGGTCTCAGATCTACTGACGTTTTGAAAAATATTTAAAAAACTTTGGATTTGGATTGGCCACGACGACCACAGTCCGCACGGGTAGGTACCGCCACCCTGCCTATTTCTGCCGTGAAGCAGTAATGCGTTTCGGCTTGAAGGGTGGGGCAGCCGTTGTCCTGTACTGAGACCTTAGAACTCATGTCTCAAGGTGGGTAGCGGTCTAAGTGTGTTTATCGGTTTATGGTTCCAATAGTGCACGGAATCCTAGAGGCCATGTGTGTGTGACTTAAATTTTATCTTGGTAAACTCTATGGGCTCTGGTAGTTACTTAAGATGAGATCAGCTGATGATCTCAAGACGAGATGACCTTATTTGCTCATATAACATTTTAAAGTAAAATATAAATAACTGTATATTCCTAAAGCACATGAAAAACACCACATCTACAGTTACTTTTCACATATTATATTAAAAGCACACTCCTGAGATTGAAAAAGGTCTAAAGTGATAAAAATGTTACTTCTTAATAATGTTTAAAATATCCTGTTATAATTACTGTTTTTAACACTGTAGACATTAGTATAAGAACCTATACGCGTTTCGGTTTGAAGGGTGGGGCAGCCGTTGTAGTGAGACCTTAGAACTTATATCTCAAGGTGGGTGGCGCATTTACTTTGTAGATGTCTATGGGCTCCGGTAACCACTTATACCAGGTGAGCTGTGTGCGCGTCCACCCATCTAAGCAATAAAAAATAAATAAAATAACACCAGATGCTATTTTATGTGTTAAGTTAAGGATTTCCTTGGTCTAGTGACAGGTAAGAGACAATTTGTGAAAGGCGTGATGCCGTGCTCGAGAACGGTTTAGTCGATTCACTCGAAATATACAAGGCAGATGCAGTAAAAGTAAGCGTACTGAATAAAATAATCTAAAAATCCTGATTAGTTCTATTTTTGAAGTTATACTTCTTTAGGCGCGATATGAAAAATTGATGAGAGTGAAATTTTACGATGCGCGCGCACCGTGACACAAAATTAACAGAATGAAGTTGCCCACTAAATCGCTCATTACAACACGACCGACGTAACTTGGCGAGTCTGAATATAGCCGCAGGTGAACTTTCCGAACCGTACCGAGAATTACCGAATTTATACGATGTCAAGAAAAGGGATGTCCAATATGCGTTTTTGAGGATGTTGTTTAATCGATTTTTTTTCAAATGAATTAAAATTTAAAAAAAAAAAAGAAATAAATTTAATAAAAATAAAGTATAACTTCTTATGCGTGTACATAAGTACACACACCCTTTTTTATAAAATATGAAACTTTAAAATCAGCATTCACCCCAAACAACAATTTTCAATATTTTCAACTCATTCTATATCGCATTTAAGAGCTTTTAGATTCAAATGATGTTTTCCTTTTTTTCTTTCAGATAAGCAAATGAGTCGAAGTCGTGGAGGAAGTTAGCGATATTTTTTTCGAAGCGAGTGTCTTCAGAGCGATAAAAATGAAGAATTGTCTAATGAAGAATTTCGTTTAAAATATGTTTTATATCATCTTAAAATAGTAGTAGATAAATCATGAAAAAAGATGTGTGGTGTCGTGGGACACTGGATAGGAACGAAGTTCCTAATTATAAAAATATTGATTTTGAGTTCTATTTCGAGGTATAAAGAAAATAATTATTAGGGGTATACATTTTTATTATGATTTTTTTATAGATAAAAATTAAAAAAAAAACTACTTTACAAAGTTATCAACTTTATTTTATTCACAATTATTTATAAAAAATATGTTATTATTTGTACGTTATTACAAGGTTAAGTCGTACACTGTGTGCGTTACTAATAAAAATCTTACGTTACGGACGTTTTTTCTCGGTTACCCCTCCGCATCGTCCCATAAGGAGCTTCGTTCCAAAACATCACAGTGCTATATTTACATTGTCCGTTAAAGAAAATCCCAAAATATGATGGAGAAAAACAGAGTGTCATTTGGGGTGACCCTCTTAAGCTAAAGTCGAAGGTATAATGAAAATCCGAGTCTTTTACTTTGTTCACTTGAAGTATTAATTGGAGTGCCTAAAGTATTAATTATTAAAAACTTAGCTTATGGTCATTGAATGCGTTAAGTCGAACTAAAAGTTCGCTTCGATCACGACCACATAAACTTTTAAGCACATTTTCGAAGCGCTGGTTACGGAGAGCGAAAAAAACTCCGGAGGGAATTGTTCAATTGTTTTTTCCATTATTTCAGTCTACGTTCGCACGTACGTATGTAGTTTTTCAAATATAAGTAATAGCAATTGGTCAAATCGGAATACTTCCTGGAAGATAAACATAGATATAGAAATTTTAAATCACAGATATTCGCTTGCTAATTAGGAACAATATAAATCTGGCTTAAGAAATAATATTCATTTAAACGGCTTAAATTAGGCAAAACCTAGAAATGTGAATAGGTCTCAATTCTTGGAAAACAAAACCTTCGAGCAGACAACCCCATACATTTCGCGGCCACATAACTTTTTATGAGGTAAAAGCCATATACCTAATGCTTACAACAGTCAAGGTACTTTAATTCTAACCGAAATATTCTAAAACTGTGAACTGAGTTGTGTTTTCTCGGGCGTAATGCGTTTCCTAAATAATGTTAGTTCCAATATTTCATTTCCAAAACTATTAGTGACGTTTACTTCTTTATACTAGTGGTCCCGCAGTAGTCGAAATTCGACTATAATTAATTGGAATTGCAAGTTTGTACACTATTATGATTGTATTTTATATTTCTATAATCACAAATTTCGCCAAGGCTACACCATAAAAAATATTAACAAAGACAAACAATATTTAATCTATTCTCAATTTGACAACCAACGTCAAGAACAAAAGTTTGACAATAAATAGTATGCATGCGTGTGTGCGTCAAATACATGGTATGTAGTGTGTGTAATGTGTTCTTTATTGATTTAATGTATCTTTTATGCATTATTTTAAAAAATATTAGCATTGTGCACTTCTTCTCTATATTCTCTATAAGTGTGGAAAATTTCATACTCCTCCGTCCGCGCAATTTTCGTAAAAAGGGATACAAAGTTTTTACTGCACGTATTAATATATAGATATGTAGAGGATCTCGCAGCCTTAGCGCTAATTTACATATCGACGCTTGAAAGACAAACGAGACTAAGCGACAATAACTGCTTTGTACATAAATGATAGGCAATAACCGTATTCGATGCGCAAGAAAAATATTTCTAGGTCTATTAAAATCATTTCAATCCTACAGCTAGATTCCTTAAAATAGTTTTTTTTCAGTTATTTTAACTTTAAATTAGTCTGCTGTAAAGTTCACGCATTGTCGCTTAGTCACGTTTGCCTTTCAAGAGTCGATTTAGCTATTGCAGCCTAAGTATTAGCGTACTCTTGACTCGTCAAGTCGAAGTACTATGCATTGATTTTGACACCACAACAACACTCCTTCAGGCTTCTGAAGTCGTCCCGGCTTAAAGGATAAGACGTCCAGTTCATTCGTGTTGAGCGATGCACCGATGTTCGAATTCCGCAGGCGGGTACCAATTTTTCTAATGAAATACGTACTTAACAAGTGTTCACGATTGACTTCCACGGTGAAGGAATAACATCGTGTAATAAAAATCAAACCCGCAAAATTATAATTTGCGTAATGTACTGGTAGTAGGACCTATTGTGAGTCCGCGTGGGTAGATACCACCACCCTGCCAATTTCTGCCGTGAAGCAGTAATGCAGTAATGCGTGTAACTATACTGAGAACTTAGAACTCATATCTCAAGGTGGGTGGGGAATTTACGTTGTAGATGTCTATGGGCTCCGGTAACCACTTAACACCAGGTGGGCTGTGAGTTCGTCCATCCATCTACGCAATAAAAATAAAAAAGGCTCGAAATTGTTTATCAAGCGATGTTAAGATGAACAGCTCGTTCTTTATTTAAGGACGGGTCACAATTTTTCTAAAGTACCCGAACGACTTTAATGCATGAAACCCCTTGACTGAGGTGTCGCCTAAAATAGCAACACTATTTTTTCCAAGGGTAAATTAAAATAACAACCCAATTCTGTACGTTAGATAGGAAAGTTGGTGAATAAAACAATTACCTTTTTTTTCCCCTACCTAAGCTGAGAGCCTTGAGAGGCTATATCAGCGTAACCTTAACTAGTAGGGGAGCTCACGGGGCTCAAACCTGACGACGTTGCTAACACTAGCCCTAGCAAGAACTGTGCTTCGCAGAATCTACCACCGGGTTGGAAATGTGACCCACTGAGAAGATCCGGCGAGAAAGTCAGTGGGCTGTGTCTGAGGGTTAATTTACTCGTCGAGCCCTTCGTCGCAAGCGACGGGTTGGACGAGAACGATGATCGGACTTTTTTGAATGCTCGCCTACACGGTAAAGATATCTATACTAATATATGAATCTACAGTGGTTTTTACGGATGTTCCTTTATAACTACTGAACCATGCATCCGATTGACTTGAAACTTGGTATACATGTAGAAAATACATCTACTTAATGGATAGGCTAATATTTATATGAGTGTTGGACTCCCTAATAATAATGACAATAAACAATAATGTTAATTTTAAATGCCCAGCGAAGCGGGCGAGTACGGCTAGTCTCTTCTAAAGATAAAGATTATTTTCGGAACGCTAATCGTAGTGTCTGTTCTAAATGTCAATAAAATTAATAAACAATATAAAGACAAGTCACTCATAACATCACACGTTAGATTTCTGCAGTCGTACACAATAATTCATATCCAAAGTCTATACAATCTTCATACATAACAAAACCCTTTGAATAAACAACGCCCGTAGAAAAAATATGAAGATATCTCCTGCGTTTCATTCCCCAATATAACGGCACTTATGGCGTACAACAAATATTAATAATAGTACGAACATGACATTACGATTTTGATTAACCGCGTTTTGTTCGTCGTGCTTCGCAGCCAACCATTGATTTAAAATTTTTCTGGAACCGACAATTATTTATTGACAAAGCATTTTAAGGCTTTTTATTTTCGAAATTTATTTAATTTGTTGACGAGCTAATGATTCATCTAGTACTCAAATACTAATGAGATCCGTGGAAATTAAAATACCACTGAACATCTTAACGAATTAACACGTTCGCGTGAGCAACGTCTTACAACGTCGTGTTTTTAAAATTATGAAATGGCGCAACGTCATAGGACGGTCGCTAGATTATCATATTTATTTTGTTGGAACGTCTTTGGACGTCTATTTGAGTCGACTATTATCAAAGCCGGCAATGTGACTTTTGGACAATTATTGGTAAATCAGAAAAACGAATTATTGACTTTGTATTCCATTGGCAGTCACAAAACTCTTCTGAACGACATCTTAGATAAATAACAGGTTAAGTATTAACCTTTATTTAATGCAGGTTTTGAACCGTATTCTTTGAAGGAGACGATTATATTCAAATCAATCTGTATTGACATATCAATAACATTTTTTTGTCCAAATGCACAGATTGCCACCTTTGGTAATAGACGATTCATTTTATGAGCAAATTCCTATGGCGCATCTATTTAGCTAAAAAAATCCCTAAAACCAATCATCATAGGATGTACGTATTACGGCGGGACATTTTTAGACGTTGCTAAACTTTGTATGGGAAATAGATGCGCAATAGTAGCAATATTCAGAAACTTTTCTAGGTTTCAAAACGTCAGTAGGATGAAAACATAGTATTTATTTATTTATTATATGGGTCGGCATAAATGGGTCGACGAGCTCACAATGAAACTGGCGTTAAGTGGTTACCGGAGCCCATAGACATCTATAACGTAAATGCCGCCACCCACCTAGAGACATGAGTTCTAAGGTCTCCGTTTTTACAGTAAAACGGTTGTACGGTTTCTAATGCGACGTAAAAGGTGTAAACTGCCCTTTATAAATAAAATAAGTTTTTTTTTTTTATTGCTTAGATGTGTGGACGAGCTCACAGCCCACCTGGTGTTAAGTGGTTACTGGAGCCCATAGACATCTATAACGTAAATGCCGCCACCCACCTCGAGACATGAGTTCTAAGGTCTCCGTTTTTACAGTAAAACGGTTGTACGGTTTCTAATGCGACGTAAAAGGTGTAAACTGCCCTTTATAAATAAAATAAGTTTTTTTTTTTATTGCTTAGATGTGTGGACGAGCTCACAGCCCACCTGGTGTTAAGTGGTTACTGGAGCCCATAGACATCTACAACGTAAATGCGCCACACACCTTGAGATATAGTTCTATGGTCTCAGTAAAGTCACAACGGCTGCCCCACCCTCCAAACCGAAACGCATTACTGCTTCACCGCAGAAATAGGCGGGCGGTGGTACCTACTCGTGCGGACTCACAAGAGGTCCTACCACCAGTAAAGTTAATTAAGTTAATTCCGATTTTACTCCGTATATTGTCACAAGTGTCTGACGTGTCGGGTGGGCTATGTACGACTCTGACTATATCAAGCGATGTACAAAACCGCATGCGCTACTAAGCTGTGCCCCTACAATGTAACTCTTGATGGATATTTTCGTTTGATATAACAAAAACACTGGCTTTATTTGTTTTTAATCGGCCACAAAATGCCGCATCCTGCTGTTTTATCGCGATCTAACTAACGAATGGCCCATCGCAGAAATAGTCTGGACGCTGGTACTTATGCAACTGGCTCGTTATAAACACATTGAAGAATCAGTAGAATATAAGGTCAAGATACTGTTATTACTGGTTTACTGGTGGTAGGACCTCTTGTGAGTGCGCACGGGTAGGTACCACCACCCCGCCTATTTCTGCCGTGAAGCAGTAATACGTTTCGGTTTGAAGGGTGCGGCAGCCGTTGTGACTATACTGAGACCTTAGAACTTATCTCAAGGTGGGTGGCGCATTTACGTTATATATGTCTATGGGCTCCAGTAACCACTTAACACCAGGTGGGCTGTGAGCTCGTCCACTCATCTAAGCAATAAAAAATAAATTAGTCACTAAGGACTGTATCTCTTGAACAAAAGATAAACTGATGATATATATAAGTATGTCAGAGAAGCCACAATTATTAACACCTTCGTCAGACATCGTGGGGGCGAATAGGGTGATCGAGCTAAGAGAAATATTCAGTACACCAATCACGTTTGTTGTCTTAGAACAATTTAGAAATTTTCTCTTGACGTTAGCGAACGAAAACGAATGACAGTTCTTAGGACGGAGGCACCGCTCTTCAAGAAGGCTGGTTGGTAAGTGTGATGGCGTCTACGCGCCTCCATCGGCTAAGCTCTGTCGTAGCACGAAGTTAGCAGAGTTCCGACGATATTGCAATCGTGCTGCCATCTCTCGGGAACCGTGTTGCGTTTCATTTAGCTACCAAACTAATGACCGTCTCCGTCATATACCTAGTCAGGTCACAAATTCTGTCACATGTTTAATGTAAAATAATTGAAACAAGTTTATTTATTATGTAACCATACATATACCAAAATGAACTTAACAAAACATAGATTCTTATGACACTAAAGTTTATTCAAAATGACCTCCGTGATTTTGAATACAGGCTTTCAATCTGCGCGGCCAGTCGTCTATCGCAGCACGAACGAGGTCCATGTCAATATCGGCGGCTGCCTTAATCAAGGATGTCTTGAGTGACTCCAAATTGGGATGAAGCTTTGAGCACGCCTTTTCCTCCAAGTGTTGCCATATCTTGTAATCTAACGGATTCAAATCTGGACTGGAAGAGGGCCAGTCTTCGTGCCGGATGAAGTCGATTTCACGCGCCGCCAGCCAGTCTTGTGTGCTCTTCGCTCTATGAGCTGGCGCCGAATCTTGTTGGAATACCCAGTGCCTGTTATTGAACATGGTATGAGAAACAGGTTCCACAAGGTACGTCAGGACTGTATTTTGATACACAACTACATTCGTTTTTACACCTTTCTCACAAAAATGTACCTCTGTTAAGCCCCAATAAGAAACTCCCAACCATACCATGAGCGAGGATGGATGTTTGTTGTAGCTCTCTTCTACGGTAAAAATTTTTTCATCCGAAAAAAGAATTTCCCGATATTTTTTTCCGCGTACCGCTTCAACAAAGCGCGGCATCTCTTCAGTCTCAGGTCCATTAGACGAGCATTCAAACGATGTCCTGTTTTTCTTCAATATGCCCGAAGCCCTAAGTCTTCATTTAACACCCTTTTCACCGTGGTTCTGCTTAACCCCATCTGAAAGGCCAACAGTTTCTGCTTACGTTTGGGATTTCTTTGAATTCGCGCCTTCACAGCTTTTATCACTGCTGGAGTCCTAACAGACCGAGGGTGACCACTTCTTGACCTGTCATCTACACTAGAGTCTTCATTGTATCGTTTGATGGTACGATAAACGAATCTTTTGGTTATATTCAAAATTTTCAGTATGTTAAAAATTTGAATTGGCGCGTAACCGCAACGATGCAACGCAATAACTGCAACACGGTCTTCTTTAAGCGTCCACTCCATATTTAAAAATGAGTAAAATTCTAAAAGTATACATTTTTAATTTCATGAACAATTCGAAATTCGAATTCAATAAACTTTTTTGTGGCCAGCATTCTAAAAGAAAAGTTTTTACTGTGTGACAATACTTATAACCTGACTAGTTATATATAAATATTATGACTCATCTTCCAAAACATATATTTAAGAGTCGATTCTATTCGAACAATATCCCAAATCGAATATAAGACGCATTGCACACATACCACGTATCCTCTTGTCTCTTATGAGACGAATATTAAGAACCGTGGAGGGATATTTACAAGGAAATAAAAATGTTTTGGTGACACCATTCGCATTGTGTTCTGGGTGTTACATGAATATTAAAAAGCCTTTTAATAGTGTTGTGCTCCAAGCCTGTGTCGTGATACGAATGAAAAAGCAAAAATATATCAGATCTTGTTTTTCATAGAATCATGTTTTTGTAAAGGGTATTCTTTAAATAACTTCTATCTTTTTATCTTCTTTCTTTCTAGTAGTAGATCTTTTTTACTCAATACAAATGGCGAATTTCTCAAGCGTTCCGAATCTGAATATTTATATCACTAGATAGGATTTGTGATTAACAGAGGTTTAAGTATTTCAATTCATGAAGAACGGGGCAACAGTGTAATCCAAAAAAATGTAGTATTAAAAAAAATAATGCTTTTTATTGTTTAGATGGGTGGACGAGCGCACTGGTGTTAAGTGGTTACTGGAGCCCATAGACATCTACAACCATACACAGCAACTAAACAGCACTAATATAATGACAGGACAAAAATACACGCATTAGAAGACAAGAGAGAAACGATTTTCATATACTTATATATAAGTATATGTCTTATACATAAGTATATGTCAACGCAAATATGACTATTTACCTACTTATTATAAAATAATAATGATTGAATGTGATAATGGGATCATCTGATCATCAACTAATTACTCTGTGTTTATTACGATGAGAAATTGATGTTAAACAGTCCCTTTCATTGTAATTTCAATACTTTAAAAACGTGTAAGCACGCTCACGTCTACCAAGCCCTATAAATACGGCCGTACTGTCTAGCGCTAGGTCACGCGGCCCGCACCAACTTGAAACCCCTTCAGGTTATACAATCCCGATTCTGCAGGATAGCCGTCGGAGCACCATGGTTCCAGAGGAACGTGGACCTCCACGATGACCTGGAGCTCGACCCCGTCAGTAAGTATCTACAGTGGGCATCGCTGCGCCACTTTGAGAAGGCGGCACGACATGAGAACCCTCTTGTCGTGGCCGCCGGAAACTACATACCCGATCCTGTAGACCGATTGGTAAACCGTCGACGTCGCCCAAAGCACGTCATCACGGATCCTCCTGATCCATTAACGGTGCTTTTAGGCAATACAAGCACCGGTCACCGTCCTCGTCGAACCCGTCGCTTGCGACGAAGGGCTCGACGAGCGAATTAACCCACAGACACAGCCCACTGAGTTTCTCGCCGGATCTTCTCAGTGGGTCGCGCTTCCGATCCGGTGGTAGATTCTGCGAAGCACTGCTCTTGCTAGGGCGGTGTTAGCAATTCTCCGGTTTGAGCCCCGTGAGCTCACCTACACAAGCTAGGGTACGCTGAAATAGCCTCTCAAGGCTATCAGCATAGGTAGGAAAAAAATAAAAAAAAGCGCTAGGTCATTCGTGTCCGAGCCGTAGCACAATACGGATCCCTCTGGAACGTTACTACGCTTCTCGTGAAATATACGCAGTTCTCGTGAATTTCTCGTGAAGTTTTCATTCAGAAGCCTAAACATGAGTCACCATCAAGAAAGTAATAACCGTGACGTCAGCAATGCTGACGTCACACTTTTTAAAAACATTCCGTCAGCGTTTCTCCTCCGTCATATATATATGTCGTGGTTAACGACTTTTAGTAATATTAAGAGGTTGTTTTGACTATTATTTTAAATGATAAAATGTTGTTTTGATAAATATCACAAAATGTAGGGTAGACTCCGTAACGCCACAGTATAAAATGGCGGTACGTGGACAGAGTCGAGGCATTCCGTGTCAGACAGTCATTCCGTCCGTCTCAGTCAGTCAGACAGTCAGTCGGTCTGTCGGTATGTGGAACGAAACTGTCGGTTTACCCTGTCATTGTGAAAGTTGTGTGTGTTGAGTTTCAATGATTATTATTCAAAAAGTTTTATTGACTAAACTGAGTTCAATCGAATACGAGTGATGACGGAAACTACGCTTAGCCATCCTTGGCGTGCGCCAACATATATATTTTTCTAAATACCAAATTCAAAGTGTGCCGTCAGTAAGTCAAGTAATATGTGAATATTACGAATCGTAAATGTGGCTACATTAGGCCACCTGTGTTTTTTTTTCAAGAATTCCAGATCCAATATCAGAAAATACCTTCAAATAGAAAAAAAAAATAGCGAGTCTCATAACTTACAAGCGACCCGTATGTATTCTGACCCTAGATTTAGGGCAGAAATGAATTGTGTTAGGACATTTCACGATCCTACCTTTTGCTTTGCTTAATATTATTTTTTACAAAAAATATTAAATCCTAGAAGATTTTTGTAAATTCGTCAGAGTGTTTCTCATTTTAGTTATTCAAGAAATTGGATTTCAAACATTAATATGTGTGGGAAAGTTGAACGTCCTTATTCATGCTAGAGATTTTAAAACGGGAGGTATCCAATACCAATCAGCCCTTTCGATTCATATATATATATTGTTACGCCGGTAAGCGCAACACCATCTATCGTCACATAATCAAAAGAACTAGTAAAATCGAGAACGTTTGAGAAATACAACGCCATCTATTATCAAATGTCGGAAACATATATCGAAACTACCTGACATGTTCTCGATAATTGTAGAGATAAAAAAATGTTTGCTCTTTGCCTGGTTGTTTATTATCTATATAGATGTATTTTTTAAACGTACATACATAAGTATGTATTACAGTCTCTGGTACACAGAGAATCCTAATTTGGGACCGGATGACTCTATATGATTTGTTGTTCCCAATTATATACTACTAACATCTAGTGCTTTACAAAAACTGCATTTTAAATTGAGCAATAAAATTGAAATCCAAAGATAAATTTTGATTTTTGTTATAACGGACACAAAGAAACTAGTTTTCAAGAAAAAAATAGTAGTTCATTTCTCTTTCGCTTTTGTTAATACTATATAAAAAAAATCTTACCAAATTTTCTGTACTTGTAATCTTCCCCTCTTTCTTTAAACCACTTAATTTTTTGATGCCCTGAGGACTGATTTCCGAAAAAAACTCATAAAATTTTCGTCTAAGATTACTGGTTTGACTTTGAACTTCATAAATAATTCGTAAAGTTTTTTTTTTTCTTTTAAATTTATTCAAAAAATTCCCAAGATAGAATAATTTATAGGTTTGCTACACACAGGTTACCAAAGGATCGCATGCTATGCATCAAAAATATTTTTCATGAAGCTGTGCCGGCCGTCAGCCAAGAGTTCCTAAAAACGAAGACAAATGGTAAATGCTAGCAAATTTTGACATGGTAATATTTAAAAATCCCCGCTCAAGTTTTTATCATTTATAACTGCGCCATCACTGAGTTTACTAGGTTTTTTTTGCTGCTTTGACGGATTATGAGCGCGCGGTCTATCTGGTATTTGATAGAAATATTATTTACTAGCTGTACCCGTACGCTTCGCTGGGCATTTAAAATTAACATTATTATTTATTGCCATTATTATTAGGGAGTCCAACACCCATATAAATATTAGCCTATCCATTAAGTACATATATTTTTTACATGGATACCAAAGTTTCAAATCAATCGGATGCATGGTGCAGTAGTTATAACGGAACAGTTGCGGTAGGCGGCGGCTTGACTCTGCCCCGGTATTGTTGAAGTCCAAGGGCGACGTTAAGCACTCACCATCAGGTGGACCGTGTGTTCGTCTCACGTACAAGGGCAAAAAAAACCGTAAAAACCACTGTAGATTTATATATTAGGATAGATTCTATTAATTCCATTATAAATATAAATTGGCTGTATAAGCTAAAAGGCATAAGCTTTTCATAGTGTCAAGATTATTAAGAATAGCTGTCACTGGCTGTCAAGAACAATCTGTCACTTTCTTAACAATGAACTCGTAGCTCATAAAATGTGAAATTTTTAATCTTTTAATCTATCTATATATATAAAAATGAATTGCTATTCGTTAGTCTCGCTAAAACTCGAGAACGGCTGGACCGATTTGGCTAATTTTGGTCTTGAATTATTTGTGGAAGTCCAGAGAAGGTTTAAAAGGTAGATAAATATGAAAATGCTCTGAATTAAATAAAAATAACAAATTTGTTTCCCTTTGATGTGTCCCCCGTCGGATGGATTCCTTTTGTTCGTTTTAAGTTTATTTTATACAAAAGTTTAGGTCTTTTATTTATCGATTGAGGCACTACGAAGTCTGCCGGGTCAGCTAGTTTATTAATAATCTTATAAAATGTAAAGAATTTTCGCATTTATTCCGAAAATAAATTGTCGCAAAATGCCATAGCGCGTTTGATTTTCAACGGTCTGCACAGTCTCCCGTTCCCGAACTTCCATTGCCAGTTCATACGCCATACCGATGTTAATAGTATTAAGTGGTTGCCGAAGCGTATGGACATCAACAAAGCAAATGCTGCGACCGTCTTTGAGACATGCGTCTCCGTTCTATAGAACAGCCTGAGGGAAAGTGGTCGTGCAGCGCGCCACCAGCACCTCGTGCACTGCATGAAAACTGCTCATTGGAGCTATTGTGTGGAAGGGTGACCGGGTATGTACCACTTGGACCAGCCTGACAGACTGTCGCAGCCTAACTATGGAGGATGCGGCGAGGATGTAATTTTTTTTTTTATTGCCCTTGTAAGCAGACGAGCATACGGCCCACCTGATGGTGAGTGGTTACCGTCGCCCATGGACTTCAGCAATGCCAGGGGCAGAGCCAAGCCGCTTCCTACCGTTTAATACTCTCCACAAGCCTCGTTTGATGTATAGTCGTTGATTATTGCCCTGACGACTCCGGGGGCCAAGAGCCCTTCGAAGCTGCGCAACTGGTTGAGGTCTTGACAACGGAATCTCCCCCTTTTTTATTGCTTAGATTGGTATACTAGCTCGCAATCCACCTGCTTTTAGGTTGTTACTGGAGCCCATAGACGTCTACAACCTCTAGACAACTCTACAACCATAGACATCTACCGTAAATAGATTCCCCACCTTAACAAAATGCACACGCGTGCAAATTCAATTTATATACTTCCTATCAGTAGCAATTCCGTTTTATAAATAACTAGCGAACCCGGCGAACTTTGTTCCGCCTTAGAGGCAATAAATGGGCAGACTTTTGATCAAGGTAAATTTTTTATTTGGTTAATTAATGTAAATTAAAAAGCAAGTATTTTAATGATTCTTTATTGGCCATGTATTTTAGTTATTATTATTATATTTTCTTGTTCTTCTTCAGTCCTTTCACTCGCAAAGTTTCGAATCCTAGTTGCATTACGGTTTCGTCGGGAAAGATTTGATCGTGTTGGTCCCGACATGGCTTTCTTAGTTATTACCCATCTCGGCACAATAAGCTAATAGAAACTCGAAACAAACACATCAATCGGTCAACTTCAAAATTCTACTATAATTAACCATAAACTACATTACGTTTAGCTGTCAGTTGCGTTTTGTTATTCGATATCTGTTGCGTTTTGTTATATCACATTTTATGTCACATCCCACAGAAACGTGATAAAAAGTATCCTATGTCCTTCTCCTGATCCTAAGCTACCTCCCCACCAATTTTCAGCCAAATCAGTTCAGCCGTTCTTGAGTTATAAATAGTGTAACTAACACGAATTTCTTTTAAATATATAGTTTTTTTTTTTTTTAAGACATTTCTGCATTATTGAAGTCGTACGCGTGTCGGATACATATTTATGAAGCTCAATGTATGATGCAATAGAACGTGTTAGCCATTACGCCACGAACGTTTAAAAAATGATACAACCATAAAAAGCTATCTCGCTAATATTATATTAACTTGGTATTTTACTCTCAAATTCCAGAACTAGGTCCCCACTTCATACCGTTTCAAGTTTAAAAAGCTTTTGTAAAGCAAGGTGTGTCACTAAGAGCTTAAGAACATAGTAATACATTAACAGAAGTGACTGCGCTACCCCTATTGTGAAGGAAGCTCTTGAAGAATCTTAGGGGTGGTGATTTACGCTTAGCTTTTAGTTTCATAGTTTTTAATTCATAAGAAGAATCTTCGAATCTCCTTCGTCGACTTTGTTCGAAGATCGTCTAGTTAATGTGCTCAAAATCATAATTCGACGCTTGCCTTTCAAGCGTGACTAAGCGACAATGCGTGAACTTTACAGTAGACTAATAAAATTTAAAGTTGAAATTAATTTAAAATATACATGAGAAATACCTGAAAAAAATATATTTTAAAGTATCTAGCTGTAGGATTGAAATGATTTTAATAGACCTAGAATTTTTTTTTTTTGCGCTTCGAATGTCGTTATTGCCTATCATTATTATGTACAAAGCAGTTATTGTCGCTTAGTCACGTTTGCCTTTCAAGCGTCGAATTATCATTCTGCATTTATTATCAGCCTAGTTATTATCAAAATCATCTCCAACGATTCCTTACATGTGTTAGCTGCGTGATTAGCTATATTTCTAAAGAGAAATACCGCAGTGTTCCCTTATACGATTGACTAAGGTTAGGTTAGGTGAGGTTACGTAAGGGTTTTACTTGGTATGACGCTAATTTAAGAAGTTTGAAGCATTGAGCAATATGTAGGAAATTCTATGAGTCCTGGACGACAGCTCTTTCTTGACCTTCAGTTATAAGGGCCCTACTACGAAGACTAATTTTAGCCTCTCAAGGCTATCAGGTAGGAAAAAAAATACTTTTTTGAAGTGAAAACTTCTTTAGAATCGTTGTGATTTCAAACCGGATGCAACGGAAAAAACGACAGGTAAGAGACACAAATACAAAAATGTGTAGGATGAAGCCAGCAAAGAATGAGACGGAAATATACATACTATTTAATACAGCGCCATCTGTGAGATTTTTTAATACTAACGTGTGTATGAAAGCTCTTGTAGTGAATTTTAATTTAGGATTATACGTGAAATTAAAATATCAATTCACAGAGGGCGCTACCTTACAATTATTTACTAATGACAAAATTTTACATATACTTAAAACGTTTAGGATAATTGTATTTTAATTTTGGAAGGTTTCACTTCTACCACGTGTGAATTGCACACATGTAAATTTTTTTTTTATTGCTTTGATGGGTGGACGAGCTCACAGCCCACCTGGTGTTAAGTGGTTACTGGAGCTCATAGACATCTACAACGTAAATGCGCCACCCACCTTGAGATATAAGTTCTAAGGTTTTAAGTATATTTACAATTACTTTTGTTCCTTTAGTTTGATTGTCAGCGTTTTCATTTATAAATTGGAAGTTATACGATGGAACCACTTGAGCTTAAGCATAATTAGAACATGAATAGCGCCCACGACTTTAAGACATGAGGTCGTAGTCTCAATGATCATAACTGTTTCGCTGCTTTGAAACAAGTACGATGATTATTGATACATAAAGATTGGCCTTTAATCGTATTTTTTATAATTATCCACTAATTCCATGTACCATCCCTATTTCCGAATGACCTGGTTAGTCGGACCTCGTCTATACAAGTAGCTCGCGCGACATTGTTTGCCGTTTTCCTTTAAGCGAGGGTGAATTAGCTTTTTTTTTTCAAATACATTTCAAGCCATTCCGCTTTTATTGATAGTCTTTTGTATTTGAATATAATGAGGTGTAAACAACTAGAAGTTGAAAGATGTTGTGTTTTCATGACCTGTTTTTAAACAACGATTTGGTTTTTTTAAACGAAATTTACATAAGGGTGCTCTCCCAGTGGCCGAAGACATTTTTTATTTTATTGCTTTATAGTCAGACGAGCATATGGCCCACCTGATGGTGAGTGGTTACCGTCGCTCATGGACGTCAGCAATGCCAGTGGCAGAGCCAAGCCGCTGCCTACCGTTTAATAATCTCCACAAGCCTCGTTTGAAGAAGGACATGTCATAGCGCTCGGGAAACACCGTGGAGGGGAGCTCATTCCAAAGCCGGATGGTACATGGCAAAAAAGATCCCTGGAAACGTACTGTGGATGAGCGTAGTGGCTCCAGGTAGTATGGATGAACTACACTTCGGTGGCGGGCTGTGCGATAGTAAAAACATGACGTTGGTATCATCTCGAACAATTCCTCAGAGCACTCCCCATGAAACATGGTATGACATGGAACGATATCGTGAGAGCGAAATTCGTGGAGAGAGTTGGTCACAAACCTTAGACATGAAAAGTGGGACTGAATCTCCTATTAAGGTTAGTGGTGGTAGGACCTATTGTGAGTGCGCGCGGGTAGGTACAACCACCCTGCCTATTTCTGCCGTGAAGCAGTAATGCGTTTCGGTTTGAAGGGTAGGGCAGCCGTTGTAACTATACTTGAGACCTTAGAACTTATATCTCAAGGTGGGTGACGCAATTACGTTGTAGATGTCTATGGGCTCCAGTAACCACTTAACACCAGGTGGGCTGTGAGCTCGTCTACCTATCTAAGCAATAAAAAAAACATGATTTTGACCCCCTACCAAACCTCAGGTTGAGTCTAAATTTATCATACTTAACAAAGACCGATGACAATTCAATATTTTAAGCAGCTAGACCCGTTATATACAATGATAAAACATCATATCGTATTATCAAAATGATAATCCTTCTAGTCATATCTGTCAATAAAATATTTATATAAGTATTGACAGCATGCATCACACGCTTTTTTTACACTTTTTTTTTTTAATTTAATTTTTTTTTTTCTTAAACTTTCTATAAGAGCGTATTTATTGTTTTTTTTTTTAACTATTAACTATTTTTTCCTATATTTCCTTCTTTCCTATATTTCCTCACGCGAGCTCACGGACGAAAATACGTACTACACAGTCTTAGATTTCAACGTTTAATTCTACTCAACATCATCTCTTGACGTTTCGGAGTTTTTGTAATTAAGTTCCCGGCGAGATTGCGTCCTGTTTAATCTTTGTACCGATCCGAATCGTAAGTCTTAATAAATAAAATACCTCTTTACCTACGTTTTTATCCACAAGGATTTTTAAAATAGCCGATCCTAAAATAACTTTTCCTAAAATAGTATTGTGAATTTCTATTTGCAATACTTTACAAAGGACGATTTGGTAATCGGGCAGCGGTTAGCAAATCCCACCCGTCCTGGCTAAGCCTTTGCGCGCCCACCTGTCCTGTTGAAACTAGAAAGGACTTTGGTCCACCAGAAAATCCTTATTCATAAAATAAATAAAGAACTTATGATATTTTATGATATTAATCTTAAAACTATCCGTCCATATCGTGAACAGGGTTGTTTGTGCATTAAGAGGTCAATGGACAAACAACCGTGCTCACGAATATTTAAAAAAAATGAATAGATAAATTGACCAATAATGCAAAGCTTTTATTTTTTTTATTTATAATATCACTCCTGACTGCTTATCATTTCTAGTCAATTTTTTTTTATATAGATGCGTGTCGGCATACTAACCAAATGTGTAATAAATATAGTAAGGAATACCCTACAAAAAGGGTATAAAACCGGCGCGCAGCTCCGTCAACCGCGCATTTGTCAGTTGACATTCGTCGAGAGAACATCGTTCAAAGACTTTAAGTGTTAATTTAGGAAACACGAATTTTATAATAATGTTGAGGGTACAGTGCCTATAAATAGCAACGCCTTTGCTCGAAGCATTCATTCGATCGGCGGCGTATTTTTTTTAAATGGTTTTTCTTCTGAATCCTAAATATATAATATCATATTTTTAACCAAATATAATATGATATATTCTTAAGTTATTAAAATAGTTGAAACTTTTAACACAATGTCACATTACATTAAATCCATTAGTAAGTTACCATTTAGCAAAAAGGTTACACGCTCATATTATGTTTTTATTTGAAATACACTATACGTATAATCTGTGAAATATAAGAATTCCCGCGTAAATTACGAACTTCTAAAAGAGCTGTAAATTGAGCTGTATATTGATTTGTAAAATAATGGCCTCGCTTGTCCAAAGCAGGCTACAGAATCATCAGCCGAACGTAGTTTCGCCATCACCATCTCCGAGAATCTTCAAATGGTGAAGAGGTGCAGGCGACCACAGTACTGAAGATCACTTCCTACGGTGATGAAAAAGCTGTTTTCGCTATTTCTTCCAATCCACATCCAGACGTTTCAGACTGTATTGTCGATGATATACGGCCCACTGAGTTTCTCACCGGATCTTCTCAGTGGGTCGCGTTTCCGACCCGATGGTAGATTCTGCGAAGCACTGCTCTTGTTAGGGCTAGTGTTAGCACAACACCGGTTTGAGCCCCGTGAGCTCACCTACACGTTAAGGTGAAGCTGATATAGCCTCTCAAGGCTATCAATCAGCATTGGTAGGGAAAAAAGAGATATGTGGTGTCGTGGGACACCGGATAGGAACGAAGTTCCTTATTATAAAAATATTAATTTTAAGTTCTATTCGAGGTATAAAGAAGATAATTTTCCGGGTATATATTTTTTGTTATGACTTTTTTATTGATATAAAAAAAACGCAAGGGTCAACCACTCCGCAGTGCAATGGATCAGCCTCGCCCTGGGGGAACCGCCTGTATGATCACAGTATCCCTTACGCCAGGTAAGTATGACTTAGCAAGAGAGATACGAGAACGTCTATCAACCGTGTAGCATCTCGTCACCGCGATTCAGGAATTGTTGAATTTACGTACAGCGACATCTGTTGATAACAAACTAAATAGAAAAAATCTTACGTTACGGACGTTTTTTCGTTCCAAAAAAAAAAGATGATATACGCAATAGATGCATTTAAACTGTAACGCGAGATCAGCAAGCGTGAACTAGAAAATTCGATAAATGCCAACCAACTAAACTAGGCGTTACAAAAAAAAAACGAAAAAAAGAAAAAACGTCAACCGTGTATGTATTCGTTGGCTCTGCTGAATTCTAAATATCCGAGTCGACGCTGAATAAACACAAAGAATAAAATAACAAGTGTGACGCATCGGAACGTGGCCATGATTGCTGTGCGCACAGATCATCGAAAAGGACTTGCGAATGGATGCGGCAATTTTCTATTTGACCGACAGAATGGAATACCCGTGGCGTAAGAAGACAGATACGTGCTATATTCTAAAACTCCTACTCAAAGCGTTTTATCTAACCTTACCGGTACAAACGGAATATACAACGTCAGCGTAACCACGACTACCCTTCTTTTTTTTTTCGGTTTGAGGGCCGAACCTCCTACGAGGTCCCCGCGCAAAAGGGGCGCGCGGGGTATGTGAGACTCAACGATCTGCATGGTGTTTTGAGCAGACCGCGGGCCCAAGGATTTTAGGGCCCACCCACTAAACGACTCCCCTGCACTCTTACACCCGACGTCCGATCCCCTCCGAGGTCAGAACCCGGATGAGGTAGGGGGGCTACCGCGGTCAACACTACAACCAGACGGCGCGGCTCACCCCAAGGACGCCCAGCCGACGGAGTCTTCGAGGCTAATCGAAGGCTCTGAAACGTCGGCCGTCTCGGTACGGCAGCCCGTCGGGCCGCCCAGACGGTGCCGCTGGTGTCCCGGAATACCCCGCTGGACCAGAACCAGCCTGCCGGGTCGGGACGCGATACACCGTCGACCGGTCGCTCTATTCACTCCACGGCAGCGCGCTAGAGTGCTGGTAGCGCGCTGCGCGGCCTCACCCCCTCAGGTCGCCCCTTGACCTTTACCGGGGGGGAACCACGACTACCCTGAAAAGTTTTTTTTTTTTTATTGCTTAGATGGGTGGACGAGCTCACAGCCCACCTGGTGTTAAGTGGTTACTGGAGCCCATAGACATCCACAACGTAAATGCGCCACCCACCTTGAGATACAAGTTCTAAGGTCTCAAGTATAGTTACAACGGCTGTCCCGCCCTTCAAACCGAAACGCATTACTGCTTCACGGCAGAAATAGGCAGGGTGGTGGTACCTACCCGCGCGGACTTACAAGAGGTACTACCACCAGTAAAAGTATCGCCTACCTACCAAACGTGGTTTGAGCAAATTGTTCAGTAGTAGGCAGTGAGTTCGTTGTGCCCCCGGCATTGCTGACGTCCTTAAGCGCTGGGCTCCACTCACAATAAGAAGTTGAATATTATGAACTATAACATGAATTATTATTTTTTCGTAACTATTCGCTGTTAGCCTAAGAGACAATTCCAATTACGCCCGGACTGGTAAGTGGCTTACGGGAACAACCTGGGACAATTTGCTGACTCAAGCCCAAGCAAGAGCAGCGCTTTCCAGAATCTACCACCTGATCGGAATCACGACCTACGAAGCTGTAATCGAGAAATAATGAAAGACCATTCGTCTATAGAAAGCAGTTACATACCGTTATATAAATATTCAAAAAGGGTTCGTTACAAAAATGTATTCAAAGCGACATATCAGCAAAACAAATAATAATGAAATTAAAAAGGAATGTATTAATTTCGGAAAAAAATCTAGTATGTTTCCGCACAATATCTTAGGTAGGCAGCGGCTGGGCTCGGTAGGCAGCGGCTTGGCTCTGCCCCTGGCATTACTGAAGTCCATGGGCGACGATAACAACTCACCATCAGGACGTACGCTCGTCTGCCTACATGGGCAACAAAAAAAAAAGGATACTCTAAAATCAAAAATACTTCTTGACTTGATATTAAAAACAAGTCAGTACAAGTTTTTAGTACATATTTCATTCGATAAAGTTTCTTTTTTTTTATTTACAAAATACTATTAAATATCTATTGTGTTTAGATATCATATTATTATATCTATGAAGCTCTATCAATATCAAACTGTCAAGACAGATGAAACCAAAAACATCACTAATCAATTAAGAATTATTAAAAGTGTGACACATCCAATTTTATTTTATATTCTTTGTCTAAACTAGAAACCTGTTCGACACGAAGCGAATGCCTAGCTGAATATATTCCGCAGGAAATATTGGAAATGTTTGCCCCGCGAGCCGACTGATTTGATTTCAGTAGCGACCGACTCGCGTCTCTGATCGGCCTCGGAATAAATATCATAGTTGAGTTTAACACTTCTGTATCGTGAGATCCTTTGTCGCGTCAGCCGTGAGATGTTCATTTGAGATCCCTAATGAAAATCTGGCTTGTTTGATTGAAGTGAAACTTCTTTAGAATCGTTGTGATTTCAAACTCTATGAAACGAAAAAATAAGTCCATAGAGACACAAACACATAAATGTATAGGATTCAGCCGGCGAGAGAATGAGGTTTTGAAGTCGTCGTGGCCTAAGGAATAAGACGTCCGGTGCATTCGTGTTGAGCGATGCACCTGTGTTCGAATCCCAGGCGGGCACCAGTTTTTCTAATGAATTACGTACTCAACAAATGTTCACGATTGACTTCCACGGTGAAGGAATAACATCGTGTAATAAAAGTGAAACCCGCAAAATTATAACTTGCGTCATTACTGGTGGTAGGACTTCTTGTGAGTCCGCACGGGTGGGTACCACCGCCCTGCCTATTTCTGCCGTGAAGCAGTAATGCGTATCGGTTTGAAGGGTGAGGCAGCCGTTGTAACTATACTGAGATCTTAGAACTTATATTTCAAGGTGTGTGGCGCATTTACGTTGTAGATGTCTATAGGCTCCAGTAACCACTTAACACCAAGTGGGCTGTGAGCTCGTCCACGTATGAAACAAACAAAAAAAGCAAAGTAACAAAAATTTAGATTTTCCAACGATGTCGTAGCAAAAAAAAATCTCAGACCAAAAAAATAAAAGTTCAACATAAACAACACGATCATGAATATTCGTACGAGTTTCTTAATACCAAAGGAAAAGGTGCTTTTGTTAAATTTTATGATTCGATTCCAATAGGAGCAGGTATCCGGAAGATTCTTTGACTTGTAAGAGCAGGCGAGAGACGCCGAGATGCCTATCTCAGTAATTATTCATGTAAATGCGCAAAACTTCGAGACAAATTTGCGTAACGAAGTGGGTGTAATGCTCGGGCTTTGTCCCCAAAACCGGCAGTCATTCGATGTATATGTGACGAGCGGTCCTTGAATATTCATAATTCTATTAAAACCTCTTTTAGAGATTAAACTCACGATATGACTAAAGACTTGATAATATTTTCTTCGGTTTTCGGGCCTTGTGGATATAATTAAAACCAGTTCTACGGTTAATTTTCGCGATTTTTTTTTATTGCTTAGATGGGTGGACGACCTCACAAGCCACCTGTTGTTAAGTGGTTACTGGAGCCCATAGACATCTACAACGTAAATGCGCCACTCACCTTGAGATATAAGCTCTAAGGTCTCAAGTATAATTACAACGGCTGCCCCACCCTTCAAACCGAAACGCATTACTGTTTCACGACAGAAATAGGCAGGGTGGTGGTACTTACCCGTGCGTACTCAGGGGTCCTACCACCAGTAATTACGCAAATTATAATTTTGCGGGTTTGATTGTTATTACACGATGTTATTCCTTCACCGTGGAAGTCAATCGTGAACATTTGTTGAGTACGTATTTCATTAGAAAAATTGGCACCCGCCTGCGGGATTCGAACACCGGTGCATCGCTAGATACGAATGCACCGGACGTCTTATCCTTTTAGGCCACGACGACTTCATGCTTTACTTTCGTCGCCCAACACTCAGATCCATACAGCACGACAGGTCGTTTTGTAAATGTTTCCATTGAATTTTCGATTACTTAATCTAAATCATGGTTAATAGCGTTTTAAGGAAAAAACGGGTCCTACCTGAATTACCATTTGACAAACATTTCGTTTTCTTATCGTACTACTAGTGTTAATGCTGGTGGTAGGACGTCTTGTGAGTCCGTATGGGTAGGTACCACCACCCTGTCTATTTCTGCCGTGAAACAGTAATGCGTTTCGGTTGGAAGGGTGGGTAGCCGTTGTACTTTTAAAACTAAACCTTAGAACTCATGTCTCAAGGTGGGTGGTGATATTTACGTTGTAGATGTCTATGGGTTCCGGTAGCCACTTAATACCAGGTGGGCCGTGTGCTCGTCCACCCACCTAAGCAATAAAATAATAATGATAATAACTTCGCAGTCAGAATGTTATAGATTTTCGGTACCCATGCGGTCCTACGATACACCATATAATCAATAATTATGAAAATCTATTAATTGTTATTGATTGTTCATCAATCCTGGAAGTCATTTGTGAAGACAACATCTTTTAGCTCCCTAGAAACGTTACCCCGATATAGTCGCAACATTTAATATAAATAAACCATTTCCACACTTATGTGTAGCTACAGATATTATAAATGCCTATTATTAAAACAAATTAACAAATAAAAAAAATATGATAATGTAAATTCAAAATGCACACCTTATTAAAATCTCTTCAAACGAATGTCTCTACCCACATTTAGCGAATGCTTCTGAATCGTCGAATATGATTTCTCGTACAAAATTGATTTTAAGCTTTAAGTCTGTTGCATTGTAGTAATAAATTCGCATTGGCGTCTTCAGGAAATTGGATATTATATTTCAGAGGTGTCCGACAAGAATCCTAATGACTACGTTTACTGAAAACTTAGAATTGTGTGCACAGGGCGTTAAGTGCAGACTAGTCAAGCGGGCCGGGTTTGAGTGGCCGATCTTTTGACATGACTTTGATTCAATCGCTACTAAACTTCACAGGATCACCAGCAGGGCCAATCAGAAGATTTCCACTAAAAAAACATAGAAATCGATCCAGCCGTTTCAGAGTCTATGGGACACATGCACACGTACTGATTTGACGACAGACATGTGGGATTACCGTGCAGGCGTTGTCCATCATTAACTAGTTAATTCACCGAAACAATTCTCAATTTGCATTCTTCGGGTGTGTTTATAATGATTTATTGAATCAATATCAACATGCATCAATTGGATACAACGTCCTGGTCGAACTTGTCGATTACGACGAGCAAACTACCCACTAGACACAGCCCACTGAGTTTCTCGTCGGATCTTCTTAGTGGGTCACGATTCCGACCCGGTGGTAGATTCGGCGAAGCACTGCTCTTGCTAGAGATAGTGTTAGCAAATTCTCTCAGGTCGATCCCGTGAGCTCACCTACCCGTCTGAGCGTAACTGGAACTGCCTCTTAGGCTACCAGCAAATAGGTAGGGGAAAAAAAATTGGATACAAACAGATTGCTGCTGGAATGAGGTGAGGTCGCAGCGACTTTGGCAGCCCGTCCATACCGTTCAGTCTACAGTCTAGAATAGATGTAAAGTGATTAACGCCAGTGCCCTTATTACAGAGACTGGCGCTGTATATAATAATATTAATGAAGCACCCTATATAATGAGTATCAAACTAAACATCCAAATTTAACAAAACAGAATTTACTGAGTCTTGCAAGTCTGCAAATGTAGGGCTCTCCACAACTCAACGACGATACGCCTCTTTTGAGTGAAGTGAGAAGCTTCAACCTTCTTTAGCTTTTAAGGAAATCTAGTCCACGACGCTGTTAAGGAAATCGGAAAGCGATCCCGGTGTGCCAAGGTGAATGCCGCCACAAACTTTAAAACCGAAGTCTCAATTGAAGTCTCAATTATCCTATCTATTCCACTTTTCAAGTTGGCAGAATCTACGTTATGATGTCTATGTTTTGGCTTCATGTGGGGTTAAGGGAGTGGGAAGACAGACGCTTGCCGCGAATTGCCTCGGTTGATTTCTGTCTCGTCTTAGGCTTGGACGCGAGTTGTTGAGCAATAAGGAATTTAGTCGATTCAACTCACACCATGCCTGTCACTCCAAATGCGTGGGACTCCGGCGACTTCCTCTTGACCCAAAAAAACATTAAAACAAATAAACAAATTTATCAAAGCATGTCACCTACATATGTATATCGACACTGTCGTTGTGTAAACACACATTTCATGTTCAATTAGATCCACGTTCTGTGATTAGTCATTTGAGATTCGACTTTGTAGAATAATGGCTATGGAAAGTATTAACGTGGATAAGCTGATGCTAATTTAACTAATCACCATTTTAGATATGGTAGTTTCCCTAATCTAAGCGTCAGCCTACTGAATTTCTCGCCGGATCTTCTCAGCGGGTCGCGATTCTGTTCCGGTAGTAGATTCATTTGCGAAGCAGCTGCTCTTGAGCTGCTAGGTCTCCTTCGGCCTCGCGCTCGGGCCACTGTTAGCAAATCCCACCCCTCCTGGCTGAGCTTGTACTCGACCACCTGTCCTGGTGAAACTGGAAAGGACTCCGGGCCACCAGTAATCCTTTAAACCCAAAAAAAAGGTAAATCAGCTATAATTTATATAAAAAAATCTTGATGAGAATTATTCCTCCGTGACCACGAAAAGTACAATGCCTTCAAAAAGTCGAAAATACAATAATAGTAAACACGACATTAAGCCGTAAACTAAGTTTTAATTATGATAAAAACTAATGTACATTTCTGTATTTATAATGCGGTATGTTTACTTATCGTACATTCTTCATATCGTCAAAGCATTTTTTATCTGTTTTCAGTTTGTTCGAAGAAAAGCCAATAACCAAAAATATCCATATCCATACTAATTCTGGCCTATTTCCGGTACACACATCCAAGCAATTCCAGTGTAGCGTGCAATGCATTGTAATGCGACATTACTCGCTTCTCATATACCATCCGTTACGATGGTGTGAACACACGTTCTATCAATGAATACAGTTGCTTAATTCATGTGTATTGATCCTAAAATGCACTATATCTGCTTCTTGTTTCAATAGCTCTTGTAGCCTAATAGATAACGCAGATACCGCATGTTTTTGTAAAAGAGCAGAAGACATTTTCCAAATAGATGAAACCACGCTGACGACATTTTCAAGATTACTTACTGGTGCTAGGACCTCTTGTGAGTCCGCGCGGGTAGGTACCACCACCCCGTCTATTTCTGCCGTGAGCAGTAATGCGTTTCGGTTTGAAGGGTGGGGCAGCCGTTGTAACTATACTTGGGACCTTAGAACTTATATCTCGGGGTGGGTGGCGCATTTACGTTGTGGATGTCTATGGGCTCCAGTAACCACTTAACACCAGGTGGGCTGTGAGCTCGTCCAATCATCTAAGAAAATAATAATAATAATAATAATAATTTTCATATATACAAGCTTTTTCTTTTTATTGCTTATGTGGGTGAACGAGCTCACAGCCCATCTGGTAATCAGTGGTTATCGGAGCCCATAGACATCTACAATGTAAATGCGCCACTCACCTTGAGATATAAGTTCTAAGGTCTCAGTATAGTTACAACGGCTACCCCACCCTTCAAACCGAAACGCATTACTGCTTCACGGCTGAAATAGGAAGAGTGGTGATACCTACACCACAGGAATAACAAGAGGTCCTAACACCAGTAAAGATCCGAACAATACACATTCGTGACGTTAGTATACCAATCATTGCAGTTGTTATAACGCTCGCTGGAAGGTCTAACCTTTTTCGATTCCTCTAAGCAGGTAGCTACACTCGTCTCAAACGTCCATACCGGAATCCGATTACTGAGTCGAGCCCATAATTTTCCAAACATCAAACTCTGCTACAACAAACTGCTACAAAATTTGGATAAATTTGAAACAATATTTGGAGCGTTCTTAATTCAAAATTCAGAAATTTTGCACCACCGAATTCACTCATAAATTAACCAACCGATTAAAAGATATTTCTTCCAGCTCGAAGACATAACGATCGTTAACTAAAGATCTAATTGAAGGTCCTTCTTTCATATTTAAAGGTCCATCAAACATTTGTATTCCCAAATTGACACAGCACCGAAAGCCGATTCTGTCCGGCAACTTGAAAATAAATATCTTTTACGTTTAATAGAATCCTTTCTGGGCGATTTCAAGCACCTTTTCACATTTTTCCCCTTCGCATTTTCTCCCAGTGAAGGCTCATTATTGGGTTCGTGACCCGAACTCACGAAGAGATCGGATGTGGTGATTGAAATACTTGAAAAAAAAGCACTAGCGGTCCCGTTAACTGCCGTAACATGTGGACAATGGGCAGAAATGAGCAGATCAATTATGAGTCAGATAATGATTCAATTATCTAAATCACTTTCAATTATCAAGATCAGATAACTGCGCTCACTGGACTCTCTGTTGCGACCGCCCTGAGAGAAGCCGAGGACCGAAGGAAATGGAAGCTGATGGTACAAAGAGCCACGAAGGGCTTTCAGGGATACGACCTTCAGCAATGAAGTAGCTAAGAAGAAGAAGAACATCTAAATCACCATCTTACCAACAGCTCGATTGGCACTTGGCTTCTGTCGTCTGGCTAGTAGATGTTGTTACATAGATTGCGGGTACATACCACATTCAATGCCACAGCTGTGTAGGCTAAAAGCTAAAAGCTACTCTGAACACCCCTGACCAAACCAAGTTCTTTTTTCAGAAGTAGGAAAATCATGGTGATTCTTTTTTTATTTGCAGTTATTTGACGAAAATCATACAGGGCAAAACATTTTTTTGGAAACGCACTAATGAACGCAATAGTTTCAACCAGCAGAGATGAACTCTTACCTTAATCAGCAGCTGGTACAATGGCAATTACTATTTTCAGGTCGACCATATCCTTTTTATCATTTCAAACAAACTGTGCAGAGTTTTTCCTGGTGTGGAACTAAGAGTCACACATGTCTGTTATGCATTATTCTTTTCCCTACATATTCGCTGGTAGCCTAAGAACCTATTCCAACAACTGGCTCAACCTGAGAGAATGCCAACAATAGCGATAGCAGTGCTTCGCAGAATCTAATACCGGATCGGAACCGCGACCCATTGATAAAATCCGGCGAGAAACTTAGTGGGTTAAGTCTACGGGATTACATGGATTTCTCAATGTCCATAATTATCGAATTCTACCACATCCGATACTATTCTACAGTCATATATCGGATCTATTGAAAGGACAATCTTGGCCCTTGGGGCGCGGATTTCGGGGCCCTTAACCCGTTCAAGACAGTGAACGGACACGTAAACCTTATTTGCTAACTATTTTATAAAATAGTTTGTCGGACGCGGAACGAATTGGAATGTCTTGTTCACAATGCTACGAGGTGCTAAACCTTGTTTCTCGTTGTTGCTTAGGTAAACAGATTACTTGTTGAGGGTTCAATGAACACTAATGACACTTTAAGTTAGAAATGTGATCAAAAATAGACCGTAGATAAGAATCATTGATATCTTTCAATGACTTTCAAGATAAGCCAACCATATATGTAAAATAGCACTTCTCTATTTAGTCTAAGACAGATTAAAATAAAAACAGACTAAATGAAATTGAATTGATTCTTACGATATATCACACATCGATATCTTGATACTAAGTAATGTCGTTACATCTATACTAATATTATAAAGCTGAAGAGTTTGGTTGTTTGAACGCGCTAATCTCAGGAACTACTGGTCCGATTTGAATTATTTTAGTGTTAGATAGCCCATTTATCGAGGAAGGCTTATAGGCTATATAACATCACGCTAAGACCAATACAAGCGGAGCACTAATAAAAAATGTTTCAAAATCGGTTTTTTTTCTCGTTTGAGAGCTTCCGCTGCGTGCGCTGCTGAAACGGTTAAAGTTTCGTTAAAATAATGTATGACAGAATTGTTCCCCTTTAAAGGACCAAAAAAAAAGTCCGCGACAGCATATGTCTATATGTTAAGGTTGGCTCACTATAACGTTTTTTATGCTAACCAAATTTGTTCTAAAATAAAGCATTAATTGTGAACTATTCCACGCGGACGAAGTCGCGGGCAAAAGCTAGTGAATATATAAAGCTCTATGGTTTCGTTTGTACACGATAGATCTCCAGAATATTCGAAATTATTGGGTATATTTTCGCTTCGAGTGTTTTTATAAGAACTTTTGGGTCGGCTAGTTTTTATCTGACACTGGCCGAAGCTGAAGATTTATTCAAGCGTCTCGATGGTTCAAACGGTAGGTACTTGCTTCTAAAAGCAATTTCGATTTGATCACGAATACGAAATAATATTTAAAAAAAAAATAGCAGTGCCGATTTTGTAGAACCAAGAAGCTTTACAACCGTATTATACATCTTTTTTTCGTTTATCTATACTACTATGCTCTGAAGATGTGTTGCTGGTGACGAATGCTTGGTATTTCATGGATCGAACTTCGCACCAATATCTCCATCATGGTAGGACCTCTTGTGAGTCCACACGGGTAGGTACCACGGCCCTGCCAATTTCTGCCGTGAAGCAGTAATGCGTTTCGGTTTGAAGGGTGGGGCAGCCGTTGTAACTATACTGAGGCCTTAGAACTTATATCCCAAGGTGGGTGGCGCATTTACGTTATGGATGTCTATGAGCTCCAGTAACCTCTTAACACCATGTGGGCTGTCAGATCGTCCATCCATCTAAGCAATAAAAAAAATAAGCAGCTTTTTTGACGCTCGTGCATGGGCACATACTATCATTAATTGGAAATTTCTCCCGGCGAGGAAATGACTCCATAGAGCGCCTTGTCGTTCAAGTATAAGGGACCAGAACGCGTGGAGCGTTACCCATGCGATGGACCGACCAACGCAAGTCGGCAGTTGGCGGCTATTTACATGAGTGTACCAGACCCACCACAAACCGGGAGAAGTGGCGATTGCTCTTGAGGCACATAACATCTGCCCACAGCAATGATACCGAATCATGACCACGACCGCTCTGACAAGAGTGATACGACAAAGGTAAATAATACTACTGCTATATTATTTAACTACTACAGAAACTATTTACTGTATTTGTTGATGTTGGATTAGTACCATATCATTATGTTTAATCTTTATGTTTAATTATCATTATGTTTAATCGATTGTTCTTTGGCACTGGGACATACTAAGCCTCACTTTAAGTGCGGTTGTAAAAATAGTCAATGATATACAAAATTATTATAATTAATTTAATAATTACCGCCATTACAACTACCAAATATAATTATTTACCAAGCAATAAAGTACATAAAATTGCACCAATCTCATGTTATCTCAACTAGTTAGTATTTAGTTTTATTTATATTTGTAGTTAGATACTATTCGAAAGGTGAGCGGATCATTGTACTTGTTACTTAACCCACGTCACGCTGTAGGGATGTCACACATTAATTTTTAGAGCATTTTATTTCTGGCGCAATTTGGTCAACTTTTCCAGTGCAAGACATACTTATTAAGGACAACCGATATTTCGACTTCATATAAAATATGCATCATTCATTTTACCGCCTATTGTAATGTTGTACTTTGGGAGGCGTTAAAGGAAAACGCCTTCTTGCGTGTAAAAATTATGAAGAATCCTATGTTTCTGGGTGGTCCGCCTTATTAGGGAGACATACGAGATTACACCTATTAATTATGTTATATACTAAATGCTATGCTAATACTATGCTATAATATATAAGTATACACACTTCACTATAATCTGAATAGTGGAACCCTAACCATGCTTCCGAAAAAAGTATACCTCGATAGATTAAATTTAACACAAATCCAATCACACGTACCACAAACATCATCAACACACACCCTTAAGATGTAGGATCAGCTATAACCTCTCGTCGGGTAATTGAGTGGCGCACCCTACGATTCCATTAAGAGGCGTCTCGAGATCCACACTCGATAATGCCTTGACAATCTGAACCCCAGTCTCATTCATAGATAATACACATAAATTCGTTATAGATAAGCAACTCAAGCACTCAACAAAATTTTTACGGGCGTCGGCCACTAGATGTCTTCCCTTCGATTAGTTTCTCATTGCTCCTGTAGATGGCAGTAACATATTACTATCCTATATTTTATTTTTAATGAAGGGTTTTGTAAATTTAATTAATTTGTCTATAACAAATAAAGACTTTTATGATTTATTATTTTTCTATTTTCTTTGTTTAGTTATACAATAATTAAATGTCTTAACTTTAACAACATATAAGTTTAGGGACATCCGCTACAAGATGTCGCTAGTTTCAATACAAAAAAAAATATTTGTCTTAAAGTATCGCAGTTTCAGGGTCCTGGTCTCATTCACACTGACTTCGTTGAAAGTTAACAGAAATGCCCTCCTGAAGGTTGATAGAACAAAAAGGTTAATTGACTGTAGGTAGCTGGGCTATTCTGTGTAAAATTGAAAAATGATTTTATTCATTTACTCTAATAATATGTAGGTACGATTTATCAACAGTTTATTTTCAATTCGCGTTTTACTTACTATGTTCCGAGTGACGTCAAATGGCAGACACGCGGTGTCCGTCGCGGCCCCCTGGACTTGACTTAGTGGCGGTCACTCAAGGTGTCTGCCGTGACCCACTGGGCTAAACATGGTCTCTAGTCTGGCGTTCAATGTGTTAAACAAATTTAGCTTTATCTTGATCTAAGACTAACAATTTGAAACGACTTCAACAGTAGGTGCAGGTCCCCTCGTTCTTTTCGCACCCCGCAAAAATGAGCTTCAAATTCTATTTTCTGAAGGCTTTACGGTTACAACCGATAAATTCAGGCGGTTTTTCCTACAAAAGAGAACGGTTTAATTAAAAACCGTTGAGTGGCGTGTCATTGAATTTGTACGATTTCCTCGCTTTTAGGGTTCCGTTCGTTCGAAACGCGAAATTAAAAACGCAACAAGAACAACTTCCCTGTGCTTTTTGTTGGGACTTCGTATTTCCATACAAAAACCTCTATCCACTCTATCTGGTGACGCTCCAAGTAAAGCTACGTATGCATATAGGAATTTAAAAAATGGCGGTCTAAAGAAACTAATTCACGAAGTCAGCGCAAAAATTGCATCAAGAAGCTTTATAGTGAGTCATTAATCTTGCCACAACCTCAACAACATTACATAACACTTTTTGGAAGTGAAACTTCTAATGCGACTTCCAACAAGGTTGCGTTTAACGTTTAACGCTATCATGCTAGAAAGAGACAGAGCGAGAGTGAATGCGTGGCACTCGAACGCAAGTAGTATACCTATTACAGGCCAGCGCGAGCGTTAGTAACGAGTAGCGTCCAATATTGTAATGCAGACGCTTTAGAGATGTGGTACTGGTGAAGAATGCTCCGCATTCCCTGCAGAACACGACGCATTGACGTTTCCATTCTAAAATAACTTGGAATCTAAAATCAAAAGCACTTCGGCTACGTAGCGCGCTGAGATATTCTAGAAAAGTGCATATTTAGTGGTTGAAGATACATTAGACGTTGGACCAGCTGTCCAAAGAACTCAAAATGCCAATGCCCTAAGCGCTCCGTCAGGTCGAAAATCGTAGCAAGCAGCGGCAGAAATAAGCAGGATGGTGATGCCTACCCGTGTGGGCTCATAATACACCATACCACCAGTAAAACTTGAGATTTCTAACTACTTCGTGATATATAGCATTAAGAATTTATTTTATTGCAATGTCACAGCAAAATTGAAGCCCTTTTATCAAGGTGATTTCTCAGTATTAGTGCTACTACGGAACCCTTTTGAGTATAACTCGTGTTTTTTTTTTTTTCGATTTTGTATTGGATAAATTAAAGTCCCCTATACCTTTGTTTTACAATTCGTTTGAATTGAATGAATAGGATATTTTAATGTAAATTGAAACTGGTTTTTATTTTAAAGTTTTTCGTGCTCAATCTGGTTTTTGAGCTCTATTTGAAGTATCGTAAGGTTTGTTGTTAAATAATTAAAATAAAATTAATCATGTTAAAGTTAAGGCGATTTTCGGATTGCCAAATAGCAACACTTTTTCGATGTCGTCGTGGCCTAAAGGATAAGACGTCCGGTGCATCCGTGTTGAAGCGATGCACCGGTGTTCGAATCTCGCTGGCGGGTACCAATTTTTCTAATGAAATACGTACTCAACAAATGTTCACGATTGATTTCCACGATGAAGGAATAACATCGTGTAATAAAAATGAAACCCGCAAAATTATAATTTGCGTAATTACTGGTGGTAGGACCTCTTCTGAGTCCGCGCGGATACAAATAAAGTAACTAATACAGAATTAAGTGAACTATTGCAATCTGTGTATTCACTTCTTGGCTTTGGAAGCTAAGTCTACAGTATAGACAAAACGACTATCGTTTTGTCTATACTTGGTAGGACTTGTGTTTTAAAGAAGTTTCCAGATTCAGTTCTCGATGTGGCCTAACAATTTATTTTATGTTATTCGTATCGTTGTTTTTATGCGGCATCAAGACTCAAGGGTGCGTTCACAGAACAACCATATTTCGATGCCTCCAATGAACACTAGTCTAACTCAAAATTATTGAAATTTTCGTTTTTCACGCAAAGCGCTTCACTATTTTAAAAGTATTACAAATTCGTTATTGATGGGGTTCGAAGCAAGAGTAAATCAGCTAGTTACACAAGAAAAACCATAAATATTTCTGCAATAATAAAGATTTTACCAACTTTTTCCGTTTAAGCTCTCCTCCTGTAAACCTAAGAATTTGGAGTTAAATTAGTGTTCATCGGAGGCACCGATTTTGAAAAATGCCCTATAAAAGAATGGCCATGTCTGAAGAAGGAATACCGCAGTGGAAAATTTCCGTAATCACTGATGATAGAGCTTGAACCCGATTCAGCACGCAATCTTGTCTTTTAAATAACTATTCTTTATTTTAATTGCATACGAGATCCATTGAACTTCCCCGCGGTGACATTTTGGCGGGAACGCGAGAAGCGAAATTATGTGAATTGTTTTATTTTGGTAATTTAGTGTTTTCACGAGTATAAACCTGTTTTTTTTTCCTACCTATGCTGATAGCCTTGAGAGGCTATTTCAGCTTCACCCTAACGTTTGTAGGTGAGCTCACGGGGCTCAAACCGGAGAGATGCTAACACTGACCCTAGCAAGAGCAGTGCTTCGCAGAATCTACCACCGGATCGAAAACGCGACCCACTGAGAAGATCCGGCGAGAAAATCAGTGGGCTTTCTTCCCATCTCCTTTCCATATCCTTTTTTTTTATTGCTTAGATGGGTGGAGGAGCTCACAACCCACCTGGTGTTAAGTGGTTACTGGAGCCGATAGACATCTACAACGTAAATGCGCCACCCACCATGAGATATAAGTCTAAGGTCTCAAGTATAGTTACAACGGCTGCCCCGCCCTTCAAACCGAAACGCATCACTGCTTCACGGCAGAAATAGGCAGGGTGGTGGTACCTACCCGTGCGGACTCAGAAGAGGTCCTACCACCAGCAAGCCATGGTATGTACTGGTATGAGAAGAGCCGAAAAAAAACCCTCGCTTTCTATGGCCTACATTAGTTTTTTGCATGAACAAGCATTACATCCCCGCGAACTAAAAAAAAGAAAAGTTCAACAAAGTCAAGAAACTATAATTTTACTGTTATTATTTTGTTGTCGTTGCAATACTATTGAGAACTAACACCGAGTTAGCAATCAGCGGGAAAAAAAAAAAACATTGAACCGACTTTTCTTTCTCAAGTCGATTTTACGATGCCCTAGGGAGATAATGCCCTTGTTTTTATTGTATTGACCTAATTTGTATTTAGAATTTATATTGCACTAGTGGAGCGTATTGAGACGTTTCATTTGAACCTCTTTTTTCTTCTTCATTTTCCGCAACTTTCGTGGATAATAAGCGATTAATACGCTTTTTTTTTTTGGTCAGGAGGAAATCGCCGGACTTCCGCCCTCCACTGGGGATGGAGGGCGGAGCATGTCAGAGTCGAACTGACTAAAACATGTCGCTCAACAACCAACGTCCAAACCTCGCGTGAGACAGAACTCATGAAGAGGCAAAGGGAGGAAAGTGAAGCGTTTAGTGCGGAGCAAATCTCTCCCATCACCCTCAACCTCGGGACGCCGGACCGGCGGTCATCGGCGCCACGACCACCAGCCCTCTCGGTCGGCAGGATATCCGAAGCCCGCCTAGATGGCGCCGGTTAGAGTGAACTATCCTACGGAATACCCCGCTGGACCAGAACCAGCGTGGGTCGAGGATAGCCGGCCTTCCATCACCCGGATGCTCTTGCGTAAAACGCGTGCAGAGCAGCTTGCACGTCGTCTTCTTAGGCCCCCCTCGCCGGTCCCCAGACTGACATGTGAGGGGGACCCGTACATGTGAGGGGGACCCGGATTAATACGCTACCATTTCTATGCGTTTGAACCTGTGAAACGGAAAAGAACTTAAGCCGACTTAACCTGATAGGTGTATGTCTCTAATAAAAAAAAAAAAAAAAACCTGTGAAAACACTAAATTAGCAAAATAAAACAATTCAAAAAATTTCGCCCCTTGCGTTGTTCCCCCCAAAAGGTAAATTAAAAAGTGATTCCGATTCTCCAATACCAACAGTCACTATAAATAAACAACTACATATAATTTTTCGTTTTCATTTCTAATATTCATCTAGGTATTTCGTTCATACTTGATAATATTTGTTTAGATATGTTTTTATATGTATATATTTATGATATGTATATGTATATATTTATGTATATGTATTTATTTAAGTACGAGTATTTGTATCTATAAATATTATGTATGTTATATATACACATATGCTTAAGTAATATCACCTTCACACTACACCTACCAAGACTAATCTCTGCAATCCCCTAAGGTAAACTGTTAGAGAATGCCTATGGCATTAAGTCCGCCTTTATACTTTCTAGTATATGAAGTTATAAATAAATAAATAAAAAAATACTTAAATTTTAAGAACGTTTCACTTATCGTCCAAATTCACTATTTTACCGCAACGCTCAAACGCCGCTTTTCCGTGCGACAATTCCACAGATGATTAATGTTTGAGAAATTGATATTTAATTGCTGGTGAACACGAGATAAAGCGGCACTCGTGGCTGTTAAATAACGTAATTTATTAGTGCGTTTCGTGTTTACACTGACAATGATTAGTGACGAATTAACGTTGATACCATCAACGGTGATCAACGCGCCTTTTTGCTATAGCTTTTTTCCTACCTTTTTTTTTATTGCTTAGATGGGTGGAAGATCTCACAGCCCACCAGCTTTAGCAGAACCAATCTAGGCAAGCACTCACCTACTCCTCGTCTAACTAACCTTTATAATAATCTAGTCAGAAAAGTTGAAAACCTTGACATATTTGGCGATTCCCTTCCAATATTCAAGAACAAAATTATAAAAAGTTGTTGTTGAACCTCAGCCTCAGCCTCGGTCTGAGTACTCGGGTATTACTGTCCTTGTTGTCTTTCTTTTGTTTTTAATTTATTATTATTATTAATAGTATTGTTAAATCTCTATTGATATATTAATGTAATGCATGCTGTGATTGCCTCTAATTAGAGTTGCAGTTATCAATTTCTCTATACATGTCAATGTTATTTTATGTCTTACTGTAAACCCTGTCGGTAATCCTTAAATAAATAAGTGGTTACTGGAGCCCAAAGACATCTACAACATAAATGCGCCACCCACCTTGAGATATAAGCTCTAAGGTCTCAAATATAGTTACAGCGGCTGCCCCACCCTTGAAGCCGAAACGCATTAGTGCTTCGCGGCAGAAATAGGCAGGGCGGTGGTACCTACTCGCACGAACTTACAAGAGGTCCTACCACCAGTGAGGAAGCCTGTTCGCTGGTAGCCTAAAAGGCTATTCGAGCTACACCCTGACAGGTATCCCTAGCAAAAGTAGCCCTTCGCAGAATCTACCACCGGATCGGAATCGCGACCGACTGTTTCATCGTAAATTGGGGCAAATGATGTTTTGTTCCAAGGTAAAACACATTTAAATACCGACCGTATGGAGAATCGCATAAGTTTGATGTAGATTTTGACGAAGTCAGCTACTCTTTATCGAATAGCGTTCCGACACGTTGTAATACCGAGCCCTTTAAAGAACCTCCTCCTTTGTCGTATCACTCCTGTCAGAGCGGTTGTGGTAGAGGTGGGTCATAAATAACTTCACAGTGAAAAAATCACTATGATCCGCTAACTAAAGTGATCACTGTGATCAGTAAAGAAGGAACTACGTTCTAAGTAATGTATCCTCGCTGTCAAACCAAAATCTGCTATGTGTAAAAACTCTATTTTGAATTAATAAGTAAAAACATTTTCGTATAACTTTTTTAAGAACTATATCAAATGAAAGCTATAGATACGTGTCGATAAGGCGTCTGACGTCAGCCCGGGTTGGACGGGTTTATTAATCTTAGAAGATTTCTTGAAAATCTTATAAGACGCCGGATGCCCGTCTCGTGGCGATTACTCGTGCCGATCCGAAGCAGTCAATGTAGGGTCCTAAGGTGTACGATATCGTACAAGCTCACTGGAAACAGTTTTTTTTATACGGTAGATAGATAGGGTTGTGAACTATACGAAAAGGTCAAAAAGTAAAAATCTCAAAAAGTGCACCTAGCAGATTTTGGTTTGACAACGACGGTGGAAGTTGATTTTTTTTATATTTATTTTTTTATTGCTTAGATGTGTGGACGAGCTCACAGCCCACCTGGTGTTAAGTGGTTACTGGAGCCCATAGACATTTACAACGTAAATGCGCTGCCCACCTTGAGATACAGGTTCCAAGGTCTCAGCATAGTTACAACGGCTGCCCCACCCTTCAAGCCGAAACGCATTACTGCTGCAGAAACAGGCGGGGCGGTGGTACCTACCCGTGCGGACTCACATGAGGTCTTACCACCAGTAAGCTCACATGAGGTCCTGCCACCAGTATATGTACCAGATTGTGAACAGATGTCGAATAAATACGTAATTTTTTGGTACCACAAAAATTTGTACCTGCCTGCGGGATTCAAACACCGGCACAATCGCTTCGCTCGATACGAATACACCGAGCGTCTTATACTTCAGACCACGAAGACTTCTTAAATTTGGTAAGCCTGTCTTTGAACCCCAGATTTAAAAATAGTAAGAGTAATAATCCAAACAAGCAGAAGAACATCCTCCTCCTCCTTGCGTCGTATTTCTCATTGCTGAGGGTCGTGACCGCCCTTTTGTATCACCTTCGCACGCACGATCTTTCTCCATCCATTCCTGTCTCTGGCGGTGTGGAGGGCGTTGTGAAACGTGGAATCAAGAGCGGTGCGGATCTGGTCGGACCAACGTATTGGGCTGCATCCCCGAGGTCTACCCATCTACCTTACCAGTCACAATGAGCCTCTCGAGATTGCTACCATCCTTCCGTGCAATGTGACCGAAGTACTCGAGGACTCTGCGAAGACACTCGGATGACAGCCACGAGGAGATTTTCAGTTCTTGCAAAATTGATACGTTCGGAAGAACATCAGTTGATACAAATGCACTAGGCTTCTTACACACGAGTACTCCACCACAAATGTACTAGGCTTCTTACATACCACCAAGAAAAAAAATTCCGCTTTTATCGCTCGCCAGTGTACTCGAGGTTTAACGTTCGAAGATTTTACGCTCTAAATATTTAAACCCCATTCACGATATGGCGCTAATTGATTTATATTTAAGAGGAATTACCACACAATTTTTATTATTTGATTGGCGCTTTTCTTGCTGTAATCTAGATCGCGGATAACTGGGGACAAGTCACACATCTGATATCGGTCACCTGGTCCTAAATCAGGTATCGCTGTACTATGAGAATCAGGGGCTGTTCTTATACTAATAATAATAAACATATATTGCAAAAATAAATTAAAAAAAAAAAGCACGTGTGGCACTCGGGGACTGCCACGGTAAAGCTATTGCATTGCATTTTTTATCAACTTACGCAATTATAATTAGACAATAATAATTTAATATTAAAACAATAATAAAATAAGACCACGCTATATTTATAAACATTAACAAAAGCAAAACATTAACTATCCCCTTCACACTCATAAGCTAGACCGCGCGAGAGAGAGAGATTGGCAGACTTTTCATGATGCGCATGCACTACGTCGTCACGCCGCGCGCTTATTCACAAACACTACACAAGCGCAACGTGTGAATGTGTTATGTTTTATTTTCGTTACAGAATTTCTTGATTCGGTCGCCGCGCTCAAAGCCCGCGCAAAGTTATGCAATAGCTTAAAAAAAGTCTTGGAAAGAAAGGGTTACCGGCTCAACAATGCCTAACAGTAACTACTGAATCGGTACTGCGGCGCTGATCTTCCGCCGGCACCTGCGGAGTGACGTTTATACCTTAGTAAATAATATCCAGACGAGACATCCAGAAAAAGAACAAGCAAATGACAAGCTTCAGTCCCGCAGTCAGGTGAGCTGACTACTGAACCACAGAGTCAGTATGTGTTAACACGGCCAACCTTAAGGGATGAGGTTGAAGCTTCAATTAAAATATACAACCTCACCTTTCAAAGTCGGTCGGTTCAAGTCAACAGTGTGCTTGGTGCGAGTTTTTTAACGTTCTCGCTAGCGTAAAAGTTAACTCAAATTAAAATTTGTATGAAGTTGGAATGTTTGCCTACCTTTGCCGCTAGTGGCGCTGTTCCAACTGAATACAAAATTGAGTTAACTTAAAAAACTCGCACTAAACACACTGAAAACCGGTAAAGAACACAGTAAGACTAATTCCAAACTTGCGAATTCGTATTGACGTCACCAAAAATCGACTGTGAACTAATCTATACTAATATGTAAATCTACAGTAGTTTTAACGGATGTTCCATTATAACTACTGAACCATGCATCCGATTGACTTGAAACTTGGTATCCATGTAGAAAATACATGTACTTAATGGATAGACTAATCTCTATATGAGTGTTATACGCCCTAATAATAATAACAATAAATAATAATGTTAATTTAAATGCCCGGCAATGAGTACGGCTAGTCTCTTATCATTCAAATCGTGTATCTCAATTCTAACAGCTAAAATACATGTACTTAATGGATAGGCTAATATTAATATAAGTGTTGGACTCCCTACACCAGTTGCGGGGGCGTTAATGATGAGAATGTTTGTGGGGGTGAGAAATAAAATTAACATTAAATTTTAAATGCCCAGCGAAGTGGACGGGTACAGTTAGTTAGTCATTTTATAAGCAAACAAGAATAAACTATTATAAATAAAACAATTTTAACATACTTGGGTAATAACAGAACAGGCGCACGTTTTATCTCATCCGGTTGTTCGTTGGAGCCACGTTTCCTCTAGCGATCACTGATACCGCAGCTCGTGTGCTAAACGACTCTATTTTTGCACTAATAAAAATCATAATTAAAACATTGTTGGGTGGGTTTAAAACAGGTGGGTTTTGACATCTCAAACTGTGAATTCAACGAAAAGTCGATAACAATAAAATGCTATGATAATAATATACGCGAGATTAAAACTTGAAAATAGAATAATGAATTGATTGACATATTTGTTTTCATACTTATTGATGTGAAACATCTATAGCCGCACGTAAAACCGATTTCGGGCGTGGCGACGCATGCAGTGGCGACGCGTCGCCATGCGCAATCGACTGTGCGATTCTCTCCCACTCGATCCGGCGTTAAGTCATCTCTCTCGCTACACTGAGCTCGGATACCTATAGTGTATACTCCGTAGTGTATACAGTGTTGTTTACTACAGTACACATAACCTGTGTTTTACTTGAAAACAAATTATTTTTTCGTAATATTTTATTTTATCATTATGACATATTTAGTTCCTATCACAATCTGTTCTTTTCTGCATATTACTTTTACAAAATAATGACGATGTTTCACATCTGACAGGCGTCCCGTGACGGCTCTTTTTTTATTATACCTATATTACACCTATCATAACTTCAAAGGGTTATACTAGATTCACCAAACGAGTAAGTGAGCTCACGGGGCTCTAACCTGGCGAATTTGCTAACACTAGCCCCAGCAAGAGCAGTGCTTCGCACAATCTACCATCGGATCAGAAACGCGACCCGCTGAGAAGATCCGGCGAGAAACTCAGTGGACTATGAGTGAAGGATAGACAAAATTAAAAAACAGAAACCTTCGAATGAAATTGAGAAAATCTAGAAGTAGCGACTTACAGTAGTGCCGCCTTATATCATCTAATGATTGTCGTAAAAGTGGCTTACATAAACATTTCGCTTCACGAGCACTAACGTGTCGGAGTTTAACTCGACAAAACTTCGACCGTTGTATTACTGAAGTGAGGGGCCAACACCATCACAGTTCACTAACGTTTTAGGAACAATGTTATTTAAGGAATCATAGAAGAATGGGTAGCAATGTTCTCTGAGTATTATGTGGTGCACTGCAATAGCTAACCAGCATTTTCTGGCGGTAGGTATATTGTAAGCCCCCACTTTTTTTTATTAATTTTTTATTGCTGAGGTGGGTGGACGAGCTAACGGGCTACCTGGTGTTAAGTGATCACCGGAACCCATAGACATCTACAACGAAAATGCCACTACTAACCTTGAAACATCAGTTTTATAATATAAGTCTATCCTGCCCTTCAAATCGAAAACACGCCCTACGACCCAAGATTAAAGAAGCAACTGTAGGATTGGTAAGAATGGAACGTATGAAAAGAGTGTGAAACGGTGCGTTAAGATGTTTTTACTGGTGGTAGGACCTCTTGTGCGTCCGCGCGGGTGGGTACCACCGCCCTGCCTATTTCTGCCGTGAAGCAGTAATGCGTTTCGGTTTGAAGGGTGGGGTAGCCGTTGTAACTAAAACATGAGGCCTTAGAACTTATATCTCAAGGTGGGTGGCGCATTTACGTTGTAGATGTCTCTGGGCTCCAGTAACCACTTAACACCAGGTGGGCTGTGAGCTCGTCCACTCATATAAGCAATAAAAAAAATAAAAATAAAAGATGTGACAGAGAAAACGGAAAGAAAGGGAGAAGAGAATGACAGAGAAAAGGAAGATGGCGAAGACGGTTAAAAAATGAGCAAGGCATAATAAAAGTGCTAATTAAATTTTAAATTATTATTATAACAGAAGATTTTGGAACAGTGGGAGTTTTATTTTATACGCTGCGATCCCTATTCTACACAACTTTTAGTAAAACCTTCCATATCTATACTAATATATAAATCTACAGTGGTTTTTACGGATGTTCCGTTATAACTACTGAACCGTGCATCCGATTAACTTGAAACTTGGTATCCATGTAGGCTAATATTTGTATGAGTGTTGTATTGATGAGAATCTTTGTGGGGGCGAGAAATAATAATGTTAATTTTAAATGCCCAGCGAAGCGGACGGGTACAGCTAGTAATCAATAAAAGTTGTCCGTAAACGCCTATTAAGCATGTGTTGGCTTAGAAAAATATTAGCCCACAAAGTTTTGACCACGACATGGTCGTAAATTTTAGCTTCGTCTTCACCACAGGCCTCGTCCAAAACGACCGAACAAAACACAGAATTGTTTTATTTAAAGCATTATCACATGGAACGGAACGTCCAGTAACATTGACACAAAAATTATCTTTAGTTTCCGTTTGGCAGTTGTATTCGCTGTCCTAAAGCGAAGTAGACTTGTGCCTTTTTTTTAGCAAATAAAATATAATTTAAATTTCTTTTTTGTTAAATGTTATTAGTTAATAAAATGAAACGGACTGTGTTTGTATTCTGGTTACTCGCGTGTGTGTGTACAGTTAGAACGGATAATTTCACTTATAGTTACAAAGGTGAGCAATTGAATGTATTTAACACTACATAGTATAAAACAAAGTCGCTTTCTCTGTCCCTATGTAAATTATCTTAAATCTTTAAAACTACGCAACGGATTTTGATGCGGATTTTTTTAATAGATAGAGTGATTGAAGAGGAAGGTTTATATGTATAATAACATCCATTAAATAGTGGAAAAATCAATATTAAATTACATTTTCCGAAGCGAAGCGAGGGCGGGTCGCTAGTTTTTAATATAAGTCAAAGAATCGTTGTTAAAGCATAAACGGCTAGGACACTCGTATCGAGCGACTATTACGAGATTCAAATCTGAGATATACCAATTTTATTATGTAAATACTTCGAACGACTTCAAAGATGAAGGAGAAACAAAATTTCTGGCTTTAGAACGTATTTTACGCATGGATGTCTGTCTGTACGTCAAACACGAAACTATTTTTTTTATTTCTTAGATGAGTGGACGAGCAAACAGCCCACCTGGTGTTAAGTGTTTACTGGAGCCCGTAGACATCTACAATGTAAAATGCACCACCCACCTTGAGATATAGGTTCTAAGGTCTCAGTATAGTCAGAACAGCTGCCCCACCCTTCAAACCAAAACGCATTACTGCTTCACGGCAGAAATTGGCGGAGCGGTGGTACATACCCTTGCGGACTCACATGAGGTCCTACCACCAGTGATTACGCAAATTATAATTTTACGAGTTTGATTTTTATTACACGATGTCATTCCTTCACCGTGGAAGTCGATCGTAAACATTTGTAAAGTACGTATTTCATTAGAAAAAATTGGTACCCGCCTGCGGGATTCGAACACCAATAATACATCGCTAAATACGAATGCACCGGACGTCTTATCCTTTAGGCCACGACGATTTCAAAAAAGTGAAACACGAGACATTAAATCTAACTCAATAATAATTGTGTAAGCAACTCCACCCTTCAAACCAAACCGCTTTACGGCATAGTAGGCACTTAATAAACAGATTGGTTGTACTTACCCATACACGCTCACAAAACCCCGTACCAGTGAATATATAAAATGAAAAACCTTCCTACAATTTACGCGAATATTTAAATTAAAAATTAAAAATTTTTACCAAAAAAAAAAATCATAATTACGTACACTAATTCATTTAAAACATCGACACGAACAATTTTAATAAAATAAAATTTAAGGTTAAAATTATAGATACAAGATTTTATTTTTAAATACTCAATGAGTACACACACATCACAAGCGGAATATTGCAGCTTACCTCAAGTTTAAGATTGAAATCACAATGGCATCGGCCGAGACGATGGTGGATTCGCGACACGTAGTACTACTCCTCATCTATCTCCGCAAGTAAATACTGGTGACAGGACCTCTTGTGAGTCCGTGTGGGTAGGTACCACCGCCTTGCCTATTTTTGCCGTGAAGCAGTAATGCGTTTCGGTTTGAAGGGTAGGGCAGCCGTTGTAACTATACTTGAGACCTTAGAACTTATATCTCAAGATGGGTGGCGCATTTACGTTGTAGATGTCTATGGGCTCCAGTAACCACTTAACACCAGGTGGGCTGTGAGCTCGTCTACCCATCTGAGCAATAAAAAATAATAATAATAACGCTGAACTGTCTTTTTCCAGATGCGATGCGCTGTAAAGAGCATATCTGTAGACACGGTTACAGCTACGAAACTTTCTACCGGGTGGACGCGAACGAAATGAGAAGCATCAACGTTGACCCTCATTCAGTCTTCGAGATGCACATCGCGATCCAAGCCGCCAGCAACGGACACATAGTGCTCTCTGAAATCCCTAATCCTGGCGTCAGTGATCCCGTTTACGAAATTGGTGAATATCTATTACAGTCTATAATATACTAGCTGACCCGGCAGACTTCGTAGTGCCTCAATCGATAAATAAAAGACCTAGGCTTTTGTATAAAATAAACTTAAAACAAACAAAAGGAATCCGTCTGACGGAGGACATATCAAAGGAAAAACAAAATTGTTATTTTTATTTCATTTCGAGCAATTTCATATTTATCTACCTTTTAAACCTTCTCTGGACTTTCACAAATAATTCAAGATAAAAATTAGTCAAATCGATCCAGTCGTTCTCGAGTGTAGTATGTAGAAAAAACTAAACAAAACTACTGTCGACAATATAGATATTTTAAATAGTTGAAGTGATTATAGAGTATCTCTCGAAGCGACCATTAGAATAACATTTCTATGAGAAGAAAAAATACTGGTCTATTAATGATATAAAGCCGTAGCAAACCCAATGAGTGAGTAATTTCTAATGATTTTTATCCTTCATTAAATATTCTAATTGTAATTTGGAATATTCTTGCTATAAAGTATTGTTATGCCATACTAACAACGCTATCTAGTTTTTTTTCGTTAACTTGGATGTAAATCTTTACAGAATTATAGAATTGTTACGTTCATTTTATTATGGAAGTTGAATCAATACAAACCAGTGCGAATATTAAATGCGTATATAAATATATATAGGTAATTGTCTTGTGAGAACATTTTATGTGCATTGTCTACCTCAACTGTTAGTGCGATTATAGGAAATCCCAGCAATATATTTCATTATTCAGATGTCATTAGCAATAGGGAAATAATAACCTATTGCCTTTAGATACGTAAAACTGTAATCGAAGATTCGCGTGTTATTTACACTACAATTTATTACTCGCCGGATCTTCTCAGTGGGTCGCGTTTCCGATCCGGTGGTAGATTCTGCGAAGCACTGCTCTTGTTAGGGCCAGTGTTAGCAACACTTCCGGCTTGAGCCCCGTGAGCTCACCTACATGTTAGGGTGAAATAGCCTCTCAAGGCTATCAGTATAGGTAGGAAAAAATCTAGATAGAGATTAGATATAAAAACAATACTTTGAGTAATCAATGAAAAATGTAATCAAGCTACAGCGTCGTAGCCATGTCACATGCTCACATTCTGGAAAAAAACAGCTGTATTAAAACAGCTTTTAAATCGTGATTGATAAAGTCGAATTTGCTATGTATTCAGTGGTCGGCGGTGGAGGGAACAAGTTCACCGAACTACGCCGCAACCTGCGACGCAATGCCAAGAGCTCCGTCACCACACCCCAAATATTGTCCCCTATAGAACTCAGAGGCTTCTACATCAAAATATCTGAAGGTGAGTCCGACTGTAACTGGATTTGCGGTCGCTTCGGACACTATTCGAGTATCCCCGATGTAAATTTCGGCTTATCCCAAACTTTGCGATGTTTGGTAAGTTTTACGCTGTTAGCGAAATTTGAGGTAAGTCGTATTTCGAATTTGATATAATCCTTGAGAGTTCAATGACAATACTGACACGAAATTTTGTCACAGTTTTGTTAGGTGAGGTTAAGCGAACTGGTGATAAGACCTTTTGTGAGTCCGCACGGGTAGGTACCACCACCCTGCCTATATCTGCCGTCAAACAGTGATTCGTTTCGGTTTGAAGGATGGAGCAACCGCTGTAACTATACTAAGACCTTAGAACTTATATCTCAAGGTAGGTGGCGGCATTTACGTTGTGAATGTCAATGGGCTCCGGTAACCGCTTAAAATCAGGTAGGCCGTGAGCTCGACGAATAAAAAAAAAAAAAAAAAAAAAAAGTGTGTGTCCGCTCCGACGCACGACTGGAGTTTACTGGATATAAAAAATTAAACGAAACAATACGAGAAATAGTTCTATATTACGACAACACGATACACTACAGATTATTAACAAATTAACGAGACACAAAACAAACGACTAACAAATATATGAAAATACAATAATGAGAGAAACGCGCGATCAGTACGAGGCTTTGTGGCGGACTGCCGGCGCATGTACTAGCATGTCACACGAAATGCGCATAACGCATTTCGTGTGACATGCTAGTACGATTTTGGTCCCCATAATTTTCATACCCCGGGCCTATATATGTAAATCGATTCTAAAGGAGTAAACTCCAAAAAAGGTTTTTTTATCAAGCGACAAAACGACCGCTACTGGACACCCTATTGACTCTCAATCAATTGCTTTACTTTACTATATACCACTATTACTAATGACTAGTGGTAAATCACTAAAATACATGAAACGCCAATCCACCAAACTATACGACGACGGAGTGCTCTTGACTCTGAACTATGACGCTGTTCAAATTCAGCGAGCCAGGTGCCAATTTAACCTAATTCATATAAAATAACCGAGGCATTTAAACATTTTGCACCAGTAATATTGATAGGCATGTTGTGAACTTACACGGAGTGATGTCTGTTATGGCCTAGAAGCAGACAGACATTGCGGCTTAAGATCTAGACTCGGTGTTTCCCAAACTTTATTGTGCCTTGCCCTACTATAATAATTCTATAATTTTTTAGCCCCCCATACATAATTTCAAACATTGAAAAATTTATTTGACATATTTGACATATACATAAATGATAGGTTTAAGAAGAAATCACTATGAAATTGTAATCAGAGCACAGTAAGTAATATTTCAAAACATATGATAAAAAACCGAAATTTAAATTCAATTTAACAGATTTTTTATATATTTAGTGCGATTGCCCCCCTTTATTATCAAAATGTCCCCTTGTGGGGCATGGGCCCGAAGTTGGGAAGCACCGGTCTAGACAGTACAATTGGCAGTAAAATATAAGTGGCAATCGAACGTCATGTTTCAAAGTGGATGACAGCTATTTTCTTGAATCTATAGCTTTGACTAATCTGTCACCATCAGGATGACCGTAATAACATCTAACCGTCGAAGCGTTGATAATACAAAGAACCTAACCAAATCCCCTGTCGAACAGATGGCCTGGTAGAATTCGGTAGAGAAGGACAGGTACTACCTTTGATAAGCTTCAATGATGTCGACCCATTATCCGTCAAGTACTTCAGCTTCGCGGCCTGGAACGGCGTTGAAGCCAAATTCTTATACGACTGCCCTATACCCGGAGACACGTCTATTGAAGGTGAGATTTCTTTAATTAGATTTTTATTTTTTTATTTAGAGTAATTAAACTTTTTTCGCCGTGTGTTGCATGTCGCGTGACGCTTGGCCGCGGAGTAGGGATAAAGTGAAAGGCGCTCGTCAGAGCAGCCAAGACCAATATGGCGGCGCCTATAATTCGCAGCAGCTGACCGTGTAGTGTATAGACTATTACTCATTTGTGCCAGTGCTCCACGCTATTTTGTTTTTTTTTGTCAGTGTTTAATGTAAATATTGTTTGTCAGAGTTAAATGTCTATAATGTGAAAAAAAGTTTCACTTTTGCCGTGGTTTCATAAAACCACACAATCCTTTTTTATTTAGAGATTTTTTATTTTATTGCTTAGTTGTGTGGACGAGCTCACAGCCCACCTGATGTTAAGTGGTTACTGGAGCCCATAGACATCTTCAACGTAAATGCGCCACCCACCTTGAGATATAAGCTCTAAGGTCTCAGTATAGTTACAAAGGCTACCCCACCCTTCCAACCGAAACGCATTGCTGCTTTATGGTAGAAATAGGCGGGGTGGTGGTACCTACCCGTGCGGACTCACAAGAGGTCCTACCACCAGTAATTACGCAATTCGTGCAGCTCATAAGTTATCGAAAATCTTTGCTTAAAATATGTTTACTAAACAAAGTTATATGTTAAATATGTTTTGATACTAATGGGACAAGACCGAGAGCACAAAAACTAAAACCTGAAGTTACTTAAGTTCTTTGCTTAACTTTACTTCTAAAGTACTTTCAAAATTACAAAAACCGACGACTAAAAATGATAAATGCAAAAAGTGAATGCTTTTCTAAGTACTCGAGATAAAACGGATTTGCTTCACGACTTGACTGTCCAGAGTAAAATATAATCAGTCAAGAAATTTTTATTGTCATACATGATCAAGTGAGCTCTTGATCTATGTGATAATTAGACGGCACTAGAGACATCACATCTTTGGAGGAGGCCTTTACCCAATATGGGGTTTCTACATAGAACTACCAAAGTGTATTAACTTAGTTAAGTGATCACACTTGTTAATAATTGTCAAAATATTTAGTAGGAAATAAAAAGACTTATTATTGGCGTCACAGAGTGATTGCAGCAACTCGCCACCGCCGCAAGTTCAAAGACTCCATCATTGTGTCAGACCTGTCTCACTCTTCAAACTGTAACCTATGATTGTTTCACGGCAGAAATAGGCATGTTAGTAATCACTACAAGTGATAGCCCATTCCGGTGAATCCCTCTAATCCCGAATACGACAGCCACTCAGTGAATCCATGCATCAGTTAACCCATGAATCAGCTCGCTGAGTTTCTCGCCGGATCTTCTCAGCGGGTCACGATTCCGATCCGGTAGTAGATTCATTCGCGAAGCAGCTGCTCTTGTGTTGTTAGGTCTCGGTCGGAGGCGCTCGAGCAGCTGTCAACCACTCACTGCCACTCAAAGAGAGGGGCTGGTATTAGTTTAGGCATCCTCCAAAAAAAAAAAAAAATTCTTTTACAGACATCCCTAACTCCCACCCAGAAGAGCCCAAGCTAACTCCTACGGACAAGTTAAAGCGGACTTTGCTAATGGGTCGGCTTCCCTCTGTCCCGCCCAATCCCGTCATGGAAGTAAAACTCGGATTTAAACTAACCAGCTTTCGGTATAACACTTTGGACTCCAAATTGACGACCACAGCGGCTGTTGTCGTGGTGAGTGCTTTTGCTTCATTGGCTTATTTTATTTGTAAATTCTGATCTAATGACTAATAATGAGTTTCAGACACTATAAAAATCGTTAGAGTCATGTCATCTAAACGTCATTAAATTAAACCAATTTTATTGTATTGTATTAAAAGATAAATTTCAAGCTTGAATTAAACTGAACGTTCACTATTGGTCGTCTTCGGTATACAACAAAAAATATTTTGACATCTTTATCGAGCCTTTTAAATATAAAGTTTCATTTTATCCGAATTCTAATAAAAAGGTTACAGTCGATTATGTTGAGTAGTTACCAGAACGAAGATACGTTACAGAGCTAACAGGCATCTCGAGGAATTAGTTCGAAATCTCAATTGTATTATTTTAATGCCCGTGTAGGCAGACGAGCATACGGCCCACCTGATGGTGAGTGATTAACATCGCTTATGGACGTGAGCAATGCCAGGGGTAGAGCTAAGCCGTTAAGTACGGTAAAGTACTTTCCACAAGCCTAGTTTGAATAAGGACATGTCATAGCGCTCGGGAAACACTGTAACGGTGACCTCATTGCAAATCTGGATGGATGGCACATGGCAAAAAAGATCTTTAGAAGCGCACTGTAGATGAACGCAATGGGTCTAGCTAGTATAGGTGAACTCTACCCCGGTGGGAAAAAACAAGATTATGGAACCATCTCGAACGGTTTCTATAGGCAACGGCTTCTGCTCCTGGCATTGCTGAAAGCCATGGGCGACGGTAAACACTAACCGTCATGTGGACAGTATGCTCGTCTGCCTACAAAGGCAATAAAAAAAGCATTTCCTCAGAGCACTCCCCATGGAACATAAGGGACAAAATACAGAGAGAACCGAAGTCCCTCCGCCGACGCACAAGTTCCAAATGATCTGGTTGCTACTGCTTCAATAGACTTCACTAGACAGTGGATTATACGTTATTACTTTATTACCGTATTAAAAGTGCTCACCACACGCCCCGAAATTGATAGCAACGCCCTCCTGGCTGAGCCCTTGCTCGCCCACCAGTCGTATAGAAACTAGAAAGGCCTCCGGGCCACCAGTAACCCCTCTAAAAAAAGATAGCAACGCAAATTCATGCACAATCGTATTAAGTACAAATCCCCTAATGTGAGTACACAAAGCGCCTTAACTTTTAGACTGCGAATCGAAACCGGACCCACAACGAATCACATATTTATTTTACAGTCATGGGCAGATGATAGCATGGCGTGGAACCCGGACAAATTCAACGGAACCACCAACATCAAATTACGACAAGGCCAGATTTGGAAACCCTCGTTCTACGTTTTAAAGTATGATATACTTTTGTCTTTGTCTGAATTAATGTAGTTGAGTGCGATAGAAAATCAGCGACAGACTATCAAATATGACATGCTGACATATGGCATCTTGACATATGGCATGCTGGCATATATCCCGCGCGCTATCTCGTCCCGCGGTCGCGTAATGATGGGCGTACGCATTGAATAGTGATGCGCCAAACGCCGAGGTGATCACTTGTATACTATTATCAACTTTGAAACATGCATTATAAATATAACGCTCTAGACTTAAACGTTCAAGGGCACAATCAAGAAAACTTCCCCACTCCGTAACATTTGTTTTTTTGACGTGACAACGTCTTATAATTCGATGGAGCCGGCTGCACGAACGAAAAAACATGACTCATGCGGCGTTACCTCGCTCTGACGCGTACATGTTTCCGTCAAGTATGAAGTTCAGTGAAAAGTGAATGTGGTGTCAATTGTTTATAGCAACGATAATTTGAAAAATGAAACCATTCCATCAGTATTTTCTTATGACGTTGTCACGTTCAACTATCGTCAGTAAACCGACTTTACAGACAACCGATATTTTTTTCAGTCCACGCACGTCTTCTACAGCACATAGGTTCTCTTCTCTCCCTCTCTCCCAAGATTCGCTACAATAACCGGCCCTGCGCAGCCTGCAGCTTTTAGCTTTGATTAACGAAGCTATGTTCATTTCGGAAGTGTAATCGATATTGATATTATAAATGTGAAATTCATTCTTGTTTGTGAACCACTCAACTGTTCTAAGCGCTAATAGCAATGGCGGATCTAGGGGGCGGTCATGGGGGTCATGACCACCCACTGAGCTGGTTCCAGGACTTAGGTGGACCACTAATTGAATATAATGATTTTATTTATATATTTTGTCACCATACAGATTTTATGTAACTACGTACCTTCAATATTTAATTAATTTAATATAATATAATAACTTTGTGTAATGGCAAACGTTTGGGAACGAACGCATCTAAATTTGACTATGTGACCCCCTCCTGGCGCCAAAGCTGGATCCGCCCTTGGCTAATAGTGAGCTGGTTCCACGATGTTATCGTGTGACATGACGAGTACAGATGACGTCTTCCATAGACGCAAAGGAAATTAGTTTTTAAAGTGTCTAAAAATTCCAGTTCGGATGGATATGGCGCGATGGATTCAACGAATCCGGATACAATTTCGTTGGCCAGCAGCGGGGAGGCGACATTGCACTTTCAGACCCAAACGCAGAACTATTGCTTCGATATAACAACGACTTACAGCAGGTAGCTTTCTTATAGACTTTCATTTGCTTATTGCATATTTCAGTGAATGATCCCAAGGCCAATATAATTTGATAGATTGAGTTCATTGAGAAGTCGTTGTGGCCTAAAGGATAAAACGCCCACTGTGCTCATATCAAGCGATGCGACTGTGTCGGTGTTCGAATCCCGCAGCCAGACACCAATTTTTCCAATGAAATTTAGAATTAGATGATTTTTGTTATAACCACAAAAAGAGGTGAGAGGCAGCCATTCTAGACATAGACACCATACAATCTATCTCATCTGAAGATTGAACCAATCACTTTTAGCTAACTCTTAAAGGACAATAAAAATAATCTTAATCTGAGTTGGGGGAGGAAAACTTAAGACGAAATTACAGGTTGATGATGGGAAACTTTTAGATAACAACTTAATGTTATACTTTAGATGGCCGCATGATGTATACCAGTGTCTGATCGTCATAGAGCCTTGGGAGGCCCACGAGAACATAAAAATTGAAATACTCGACGAGACTGATGCGAGGTTCGAAATGGTAAGCTACTGCTCTTTCGAGAAGAGAAGAGAGAAAGAAGGCAAAGTGCCTAACTTCGGTAGGCAGTGGCATGGCTCTGTTCCTGGCATTGCTGAAGACCATGGGCGACGGTAACCACTCACCATCAGGTGGGCCGTATGCCCGTCTGCCCACAAGAGAAAAAAAAAACTTCTTTCACTCCAATGTGCTTAGTGCGAGTTTTTCAACGTTCTCGAGTGCGTAAAAGTTAACTCACTCACACTCAATAGTTGGAAAAGCGCCCCTAGCGGCAAACGTTCCAAACGCCGTACAAATTTGAGTTAACTTTTACGCTATCGAGAACGTAAAAAACTCACACTAAGCACACATATGCTTCAACAAAAAATATCCATATAATTACGTAAATGCGCCACGTGAGGCACTGGTGAGATATGCCAGTCGACATGTTAAAAAGGAACCAGTCAAGTAATCACCTACTAGTTTTCAGATATTGACACTGTCATCCATAACGAATGGCAAATCATGACAGAGCAAGTCACTCTTGAATCAGCGATGTGGAACGAGATCATCAACAGCGAGGAGCCTCTGACCACCCATTTAGGTGACAAGATGATCATCACTGTGGACTTAGCCAAAAACCCTGACTTGTACAACCTGGTGTTCTACGTGCCTATGTTGGGTGAGAATCAGACTTTATAACCACCAAAGAACATAATGTGACGTTGATGAAATTATTGGACGAATTGAACTAGAAAGGCTTCAAGCGCACCTGGTGTGAAGTGGTTACTGGAGCCCATAGACATCTACAAAGTAAATGCGCCATCCACCTTGAAATATAAGTTCTAAGGTCTCAGTATAGTTACAACGGCTGCTCCACCCTTCTAACTGAAACGCATTACTGCTTTGCGGCAGAAATAGGCAGGATGGTGGTACCCACCCGTGCGGACTCACAAGAGGTCTGTGTTTTCGCTATCTAACAATAGATGACGTTATACTTCTCGAGCGCTCATGACGTTACTGGTTCCTTTGATATTCGTTTCGGCTACTCGGCGATAGAATCGAAGATTTCGAAGTCGTCGTGGCCTAAAGGATAAGACATCCGGTGCATTCGTGTTGAGCGATGTAACGGTGTTCGAATCTCAGGCGGGTTTTTACGTACTCAACAACTGTTCACGATCGACTTCCACGGTGAAGGAATAACATCGTGTAATAAAAATCAAACCCGCAAAATTATAATTTGCGTAATTACTGGTGGTAGGACCTCTTGGGAGTCCGCGCGGGTAGGTACCACCGCCCTGCCTATTTCTGCCGTGAAGCAGTAATGCGTTTCGGTTTGAAGGGTGGGGCAGCCGTCGTAACTATACTTGAGACCTTAGAACTTATATCTCAAGGTGGGTGGCGCATTTACGTTGTAGATGTGTCTATGGGCTCCAGTCACCACTTAACACCAGGTGGGCTGTGAGCTCGTACACCCATCTAAGCAATTAAAAAAAAAACAGATGGAGACACTCTTACCGGCGTAGCATGTTTCCTGAGCACCCCGGGTGGGGTGGGGGGTTCTATGGTTAAATATGTCAATCGTTAATATCATAAAATAATAAGCATTGGTACGTTCCAGTCCTAAACACGTTCGTCTTAATATCGTTCTGGACGGAGCCACTGACAATGTCAAGGATATGGTTCTACGTAGCCTGTGTGGTGTCTATCTGTTTTGGACTCTGCTACATCGATTATTTAATACCGATTCATGCGATACCTACCATAAGTAAGTTGTTTTTTTTTGTATATTTGCAGTCAAATCGCGAATTTTGAAAATGACGCATTGGGTAGAATCGTTGTCTTTGATTTAGATACATAATTATAATATTCAATATGAACCTTCAGACAACTCAGATGTTCAATGGTTATCGGACCGCACACTTCGAAGGCATAAATAAGTACATTTTTTTTTATTGCCCTTGTAGGCAGACGAGCATACGGCCCACTTGATGGTGAGTGGTTACCGTCGCCCATGGACTTCAGCAATGCCAGGGGCAGAGCCAAGCCGCTGCCTACCAGCCAAGCCGCTGCCTACCTAGCCAAGCCGCTGCCTACCTAGCCAAGCCAGTGCCTACCTAGCCAAGCCGCTGCCTACCTCGTAAAATTAGCATACTTGGGTGATATTTCGCTGAGCTTATAAATCCTAGGATAGTTTTTACCGTCGCAACACGCAACATATACAATATATGATCCAGACAACGGCGGATACACCTACCATAGTAATAACTACAATGTTGCTGCATTTATGTATATCCAAACTTATCTTGGAAATCTCGGCGAATTAGATTTCTGTCAAATGTCTTTTATTCTGTAATAGTTATTACTTAAAACTAGATATTTTATTTTAAATCTCTCATCTTTACGATTTTGGTTTTTTTTTTTTAAATGTTACGACTCCAATAGTTAACTCGAAGAAGGCTACTATTAAATGCAAGTACCGATTCGTGCAGTGGAGATCTGATAAATAATATTATCCTTATTAGGTATCACTGTTCGCGAAGTGACCCATAGACACAGCCTACTGAATTTCTCGCCGGATCTTCTTAGTGGGTCGCAATTCCGATCCGGTGGTAGATTCTGCGAAGCACTGCTCTTGCTAGGGCTAGTGTTGGCAAATTCTCTCAGGTTGAGCCCGTGAGATCACCCGTATGGGCGTAACTAGAATACCCTCTTAAGCTACCAGCGAATAAGTATGGAAAGAACCTATCACTGGCGACATGAGAAGCGAGACCATAATAGACCCTTGAGATTTTCAATTGTTTTCAGTGGTGCTGTACGTGACGGTCTTGTTTGGACTAATGACTGTTGTGATAGCCAACGTGCTCCTAATATCGAACTTCGGTGAGGCGTTGGGGAAGTCGTCAGCAATGAAACAGGTCCTGACCTGCGGCGTTGTCCGGGCAGTCTTCTGTTTGCCTTCTATGAAGGTAGGTCTTAAAAAGCGATTCAGACTTGAGTGATAAATGTTTTATTGTATAGATGGGTGAATCTGGATGGGTGGGTGAACTCTGCCTATCTAGTTTTGAGTGGTGACCAGACATCAAGGCAAAAACGATGCGATTTTAAGCCACAGGGTTGCAGTCCCAGCTGCTTTGTAAACGGATATCTCGCCCTCCCAACCGAAGCGCATGATTGCTTCCAAATAGAATAAACAGATTAGTGGTTTAACTTTTGGTGATTTGTATTTCAAACTTAATAACGGCAGAAGTTATTAAGTTTGAAAAAACTGGGAACTGGGAACTACTTAAAAAACTGGGAGCAAATCACGCACTGTCACCCGGCCCAATTTTAGGATTCCCTGTGTTATTGGTACCAGAGATTGATATACATACTTATACAAATTTACATATATATATATAGATAATAAACACCCAGACAAACAGGAAACAAACCTGTTCATCAAACGAATGTTTGCCCGATACGGGAATCGAACCCACGACCCTCGGCACAACCATCAGGGCCAAGCATATACCACCATCCTGACTATTACTGTGGTGAAGCAGTAATGCGTTTCGCTTTGAAGGGTGAGGCAGCCGTTGTACTGTACAATTAAGTCTTAAAACTCATGTCTGAGGGTGGATGGTGCCATTTACATTGTTAATGTCTAGGAGCTCCGGTAACCTTTTAAAACCAAGCTGTGATTCAGGCACCAATGAAAAATGATGTGTGGTGTCGTGGGACACCGGATAGGAACGAAGTTCCTTATTATAAAAATATTAATTTTAAGTTCTATTCGAGGTATAAAGAAAATAAAACTGGAGGTTTCGCAACAATCCACGGTCATTCGGTAACGTGCGAACTTATTGTGGTACACTTCATTCACGGTTGTTTGCATATGAGTTAGTGTATTGCGCAAACGAACGCTCAGAGGTCGTGGTCAATGAAAGATAAAAAAGATGTTATTTTTTTGTACGTTATTACAAAGCTAAGTCGTACACTGTGTGCATTACTAATTTGTACGTTATTACAAAGTGAAGTCGTACACTGTCTGCATTACTAATAAAAAACTTACGTTACGGACGTTTTTTCCCGGTTAGGGTACCCCTCCGCATCGTCCCATAAGGAATTTTGTTCCAAAAAATATCTTTACTAATTAGTTTTTTTTAATTGTCATAGAAAGCCGCCAATGGGGATTACGCGGTCCAAGAAGATGAGGACTCTAGCTACATAGTGGATTCGCGAGAAGGCGTTGAAGAGATGGAGAGGAGTGATAAAGAAATCAAATACGGTGACAAGGCCGAACTAGCGGTGGTCGTTGATAAAATCCTTTTCGTTGTCTACCTTATTGTTTTTGTCGGAATGTTGGCAGCGCATTACTGAACTTTTTTTTAATCTGTGGTCAGAGATCATTCTGTCATTGTATATTGTATGAAATTTGCATTCAATAAATCCGTTAAGTTGGTAATAAATTTGATATAAATCTTGATTTAGTTTTATTTGTGTACTAAATTCGAAACTGTCTTATAACACCGAATGATTAAAATGTTTTTAAACGATAATGAACTTTCGGCAACAGTGTAATTGTTTGTTCGTACCAAAATTCTTTATTGTTTATTTTAAATAAAGCGTCTAAATTCTTGTTAATTTATTAAGGGAAAACTCAGGCATACGAATTGTTCTGTTTTATGGTCAAATTTGAGATATCGTACTCTAAGCGAATAGTTTCATGAAATACCTGAAAATCCATCATAAATAACAGGTCTTTTTTATTGCGTTAAACAATATAAGCGTCTAAAATGATTTTATCTTATAGCATGCTATTTATGAGCATGCTATTTGGGGCTGTCAGCGCAAAAGTGGCCTTACCCACAATTCTTGCTTATGTATTGCAATTTATTTAAAACAATAATAAATTTTATTGCAAAATCGACCTATCCCTAGTTTCAATACACATAGAACAGTTGACTTTGAAACATCATTTTAGCGCGTTTTTTTTTGCTTACAAAGTATTGTAAATTCGAACCACATTATCTCCATACTAATTATGGTAAGCAAAGTATTGTAAGGGTAAATTCGAACCACATTATCTCCATACTAATTATGGTAAGCAAAGTATTGTAAGGGTAAATTCGAACCACATTATCTCCATACTAATTATGGTAAGCAAAGTATTGTAAGGGTAAATTCGAACCACATTATCTCCATACTAACTTTTTTTTTTTTTTTTTTTTTTTTTTTTTTTTCGGGTAGAGGGCCGAACCTCCTACGAGGTCCCCGCGCAAAAGGGGCGCGCGGGGTATGTGAGACTCAACGATCTGCATGGTGTTGTGAGCAGACCGCGGGCCCAAGGATTTTAGAGCCCACCCACTAAACGACTCCTCTGCACTCTTACACCCGACGTCCGATCCCCTCCGAGGTCAGAACCCGGATGAGGTAGGGGGGCTACCGCGGTCAACACTACAACCAGACGGCGCGGCTCACCCCAAGGACGCCCAGCCGACGGAGCCTTCGAGGCGAATCGAAGGCTCTGAAACGTCGGCCGTCTCGGTACGGCAGCCCGTCGGGCCGCCCAGACGGTGCCGCTGGTGTCCCGGAATACCCCGCTGGACCAGAACCAGCCTGCCGGGTCGGGACGCGATACACCGTCGACCGGTCGCTCTATTCACTCCACGGCAGCGCGCTAGAGTGCTGGTAGCGCGCCGCGCGGCCTCACCCCCTCAGGTCGCCCCTTGACCTTCACCGGGGGGAGGCCGCCACCTACAGGGGCCGGGACGTACGGGCGTATTCCCGCCTCCGGCCCCCGGCTCGACGGCGACGGATCGGTGCGGAAAGGGAAGAGCTCTCCCTCTCTCGCTCCGCCGCCTCCTTCTGCGAGATGGTGGACTCGCAGAAGTCGAGCATCGCCTTCCAGGACGCGTCGCTGCCGAGCATCGTAGCCACGACGCGCGGCAGCGAGAGGTCCTCTCCAATGACCGCGACGAGGGCGGCGCGTTGCTCGTCGAATCCAGAGCAACGCGCCAGCGTGTGTTCCGCTGTATCTTCCTCGTCGCGGTCCGCGCAGTGGTGGCACTGCGCCGTCGGTTCCCTTCCGGCTATCTTGTGCAAGTACCGGCCGAAACAACCATGGCCGGTAAGCATCTGCGTTAGCCGGAAGGTGAGGCATCCGCGGTCGCGGCCCACCCAATCCGCGAGAACCGGGCGGACCGCCTCGACGGTTCGGAGGCCGGCCGACGGGTCCGCCAAGCGGCGAGACCACGCCTCCAGCACGGACCGCCGAGATTGGAGCCTCCGCGCTCGAACTACTCCTTCGCCGGGGCGCCCTTCCCCCCTAGAGCGGAGGTCGCTACGCCACCGGTAATCGGCAGCGAGCGCCTCCGCCTCCAGGTCCCAGGGTGGCGCCCCGGCGAGCAAGCACGCCGCCTCGAAGGAGACGGTGCGGTATCCTCGGATCGCCCTGACCGCGATCGCGCGCTGCGGACGTCGCAGCGCCGCGACGTTCTCGCGGGTCAGGGCGTGGCACCATACGGGAGCCCCGTATAGTGCCATCGACCGCACCACCCCCATGTAGAGGCGGCGCGCCACCTGATCGGGACCCCCGACGTTTGGAAGCAGCCGGCTCAGAGAGCCGGCCGTCGCCATCAGTCGAGGGCCCAACTTCTCAAAGTGAGCGCGGAAGTTCCACCGACCATCCAGTTCGAGGCCGAGGTACCGAAGACCGGTCACCCCGACCCCGACGCGGACGCCTCCGATCACGAGGTGGGCACCCAGAGGCGGCGCTCGTCCCGGCCCGTGAAACATCAGGGCCTGGGTTTTGTCGAGCGCCACCTCGAGCCCCAACCGTCGGATCCTAGTGACGACGTGTGCCACGCCTGCGCACGCCAGACGGGCAGACTCCCGGTAGTCCCTCCCCGGAGCCACGACCAACGTGTCGTCGGCGTAACATATTACGCTCAGCCCGGGGAGGGGACCCCGAATGACGCCCCGCAGGACCCAGTCGTAGCCGATGTTCCACAGCAGGGGGCCCAGGACAGACCCCTGTGGAACACCGCGCTCGACGGGGAAGCGGAGCATCGCCCCACCGTGTCCGATGCACTGGATCGACCTGCCCTCGAGGTAGGAGCCGATCAGTCGGCGGAGGTATGCGGGGACGCCGTGATACTCCAGCGCCCCCGCGATCACCGACCAGGGCAGGGTGTTGAAGGCGTTCCTTACATCTAAGGATAACGCCATCGCCACCCCGCCCCGGGATACGGCTTCATCGGAGAGGGCCCGCACGCGCAGAATTGCGTCGATAGTCGAGCGGCCCTCTCTGAAGCCGTACTGCTCCGCCGAAAGATCGGGACCCGTCTCGGTCAGGTGCCGGACGATGCGGGCCGCGACGATCCTCTCGAGCATCTTGCCCGCTTCGTCCAGCAACACGATGGGGCGATAGCCCGCGGGTGAGTCCGCGGGGCGCCCGTCCTTCCGCAGAAGGACCAGTCTGCCCGTCTTCCATTTCGACGGGAACCGTCCCGACTCGAGGCACGCTTCGAAAAGCCCCCCGAGCCGGTCCCCTAGGGCCTCGAAGGCCAAGCTCCAGACCCGGCCGTGAACGCCGTCAGGGCCGGGGGCCGCGTCCTTCGCTCTCATTCTGGACACGGCCGCATGGATCTCCGCCCCCGTGATAGGGGGAGGGGGCTCCTCGGCAGCGGGAACGCTGTGGCGACGCGGAGGCGTGCCCCACGTGGCGTCCATCTGGGGGGCTCAAAGTCCCCCCCCGCTGCCGGCGGGAAAAGCGCGGAAACAATTTCCCGCAGCTGCCGAGGCTGGAGCCGCTCGGCCACCGGGAGCGCCCACGGCTGCAGTTTTCTGCGAACCATCTTGTATGGGCGCCCCCAGGGATCTTCGTCGAGCGACTCCAGGAGAGTCTTCATGCTCTGCTTCTTGGCCTCGCCGATGGCCAGCTGCAGCGCGGTCTGTTTTTGACGACAGTCAGCGTGCAGCCGGGCCGCCGTCTCCGCGAACGTAGCGTCGCGACGACGGCGGCGGCGGTGGCGTGCGCTCCGGCGGCGCGCCCTCACGCACTCCTCGCGGAGTCTTGCGATCTCGGGCGACCACCAGAACGCACCCCCACGTGGTGCTCGGGGGCCGACCCGGGGCATGGCGGCATCACAGATGTTTGCCATGGTGCCCCGGAACCAGTCGACCTCCGCATCCACGTCCGCGAGCCGCGCGGGTTTTGGCGCCCACGCAGCAACAGCGGCCGCCTCCATCAGCAACTCCTTGTTCATTCGTTTCAAGGCCCACCTGGGGAACGAACGGGGCGCACCTTGCGGGAGCTCCTCCTCACCGCGGGCGCCCGCGGCTGACGACGACGACAAGGAGGAGGCGGAGAGCTCAAATCGGACGTATCGGTGGTCCGAGAGCGTCTCCGCCCCCTCGAGTACGCGCCAGCCGCGGGTGCGGCGCACGGCGGACGGGGACGCGAACGTCACGTCCACGTGAGATTCCCCGTTCCACCGCACGCAAGTCGCGACCGTGCCTCTGTTTAGGAGACAGAGGCCGGTCGCGATCGCCCACTCCGAAAGAGCCTCGCCTCGCGAATCCGTGCGGGGGGAACCCCAAGCCGTACACTTGGCGTTGAGGTCCCCCGCGACGATGACAGGGCGGGACCCGAGGCGGTGTAAAAGCGCCTCGAGCCCGCCCAGAAACCGTTCGAATTCGGCGAGGCTCCTGTTCGGAGAAAAGTACGCCCCGATCACGACGGTCCCGTCGATCCTAGCCGCGACGTACCCGGGTCCCCTGGCCACCATATCCAAGGGGGGTAACGCCGCGGACTGTCTTAGTACGATGGCCACGGAGCCGTCGACGTCCCCCATCCAGCAGTCCTGGTCGGTGGGGACGAAGTACGGCTCCGCGGCGACAGCAACATCAATTGACCACTCCGCCATGGTGTGGACGAGGAGATCCTGTGCCCTGGCGGAGTGGTTCAAATTGCACTGGAGGAAGCGGTGGACGCAACCCATTACGGGGCTACGTCCATCGCTCCCTCGTCTGTCCCGCCCTGCGGCTCGTCTGGTGCCGCGGCGGGAACTGACTCGCCGGCTGCCCTTATTGCAGCCGGCCTCTCCTTCTTTTTATTTTTCTTGCCGCCCCTCCTCGTTTTGGTAGAGGAGGGGGCGGACTTACACGCCGGGCCCCCGGCCCGGTGGTCGGCCTTCCTTTTAGCCGCGTCGCACAAGACGCAGTGCGGCGCGGCTGTGGTGCAGGAGGCTGCCTTGTGCCCCGGTTGGCCGCAGCGGAAACACAGGTCGCTGCGGTCCACGGTCGAGGGGCACTTGGCGAGGCCGTGGCCGGTGCCGAAGCATCGAAGACAACGCCACGGCCTGCTCTCCTGCAGTTGCACGTGGGCCACTACCCAGCCCACGCGCAGCCATCCAGGGCTGTCCGAAGGCCGACCCTGTGGAGGGGTGGCCAGGAGGTTCGCCGTTGCTACCGGGCAACGCGCCCACGCCGTCCGGGTTCCGGAGTATGTCACCCGGAGCTCCCCGACTTTGACGTCGGCGAGGGCGCAGTTGCCCTGCGACGCGATGGCCGCGGCGACCTCCTCTTTCGTGGCGCACTCGTCGAGGCCCGTGATTTTTACTTCCCCCATCTTCACGGGCCGCGCGATGCGCACCACCTCGGGGTCCGGCAGGATCTCCCTCAGCCGGGCTGCCAATTTTTCAGCCGCGGCGTTTGTGTTGGGGCCGGGGCACTCTATAAGACGAGCCCCGTTGGCCGTCTGCCGGACCTTGATGCCCCCCTCCACGCCGAGGGCGTCCACATTCACGCCGCCGCGCGCCTGGGTCATCACCTCGTGGTAGGTGATGCCCCGTTCTTTAGCGGCCGGCAGCAGCTCTACGACTACTGCAGCCGACCGCGGGGCGCGCGGCCTCCTTCGTCCAGGTCGGCCCCTCGGCTCCGCTCGACCCTCTTGGCGGGGAGCGGTGGCCGCAGGGGCGGGCTTGGGGCGCGGCGCGGCAGGCACCGCTACCTTTTTGGGCCCTCGCCGCACCACCGTCGTCCAGGCCTCATTCATGTTGGCCGGGGCGGGGGGCAGCGGGCGGGGCTGGGGGGTCGGGGCCGGTTTGGCGGCGTTGACGCCCCCTTTCTTCTTATTTCGGCTCCTGCCGGGCCCCGCCTTCGCAGGCTGGGACGGGGCAGGAGCGGACGTCGGTTTCTTTGCGGGGGCTGGTTTCGAAGCCCTCGCAGCTGCAGACGTGGAGGCAGTCGCAGCGGGAATCTTCGCCGGTGTGGCTGACTTCTTGGGGCCGCTATAAGTTTTTGCGGCCACAATCCTGCGGGGTGCCGGTATAGGGGCCCCGTTTTTCGCCTCGTGAGCAAGGGGCGGTCTTGCGCGCTCGACGGTTGAACTCCTTGCCTCGAGTATTAGGAGCTGCCGTCTCTGCTCCTCAGCTTCCTGGTTTTCTTCCGCTTCAGGCGGAGGAGGGGCAGGGGCCGAGCTGCGTTGCCGCTCCATGAGGTCGGCCACCATGGTCCGCAACTCAGCCATGTCCACTCGCAGCTGCCCATTCTCCGTCCGAAGTTGGCCATTCTGGATCGATACCTCTTCAAGGCGGGCATGCAGCAGGGCCACTTCCTGTCGCAAGCCCGCCGTCTCCGTGGTTGTGGTGCGGTCCACGACGTCCTGCAGTCTCTCTTCCAGGGTCGCCGCTCCGGATTTTAGGGCCTGCACATAATCGCCTTTAAGTCCTTTAGCCGATTTTTTGGCTATAGTGGCAACCATCTCCTTGACAATATTGCACGCTCGGAGGGGGTCAGAGGGACCCACCTCCGTTAGGGAGCGCTCCAGTCGCTCGACCTCTCCCACCTCTGTCCCGTTTTGTGCCTTTCGGCAGGCGGCTCTGGACTGCGCCAAGGAGGCAGCGTCCAGTCCGCGGGAAGAGATTGTGTCGCAATCGGTGGCGGGCGGCGCCGCAGCAGCCGCCGGCCCTTCCGCCAACGCCATATATTTGGCGCTGGCGGGCTCACCCTCCGAGGAGTCGGACGGAGGAACAGATGCCGGCTGACGAGCCGACTTCCTCTTCCGCCGAGTCCGCTTTTGCACGCTGTCTGCGAACAGCACTGGCGTCTCCCGCCCACTAGACGCGTCGCCCCTCGCGGAGCTCCGTGCCGAGTACAGCGAGATTAAGCTTTCGCAGCGCTCTAGGACCACGGTTGGGACTCTGTCCCTTACGCGACCCGTGTTGTCGCCCACTACGTCTTGGCATTGTTTGCCCCCCCCAGAAACGGTGGGGCAGCGTGCGGCCGATTGCTCGACCGCACGGAGGGATTCTCCCCCCGCGGAGCGGGAGGTACCCTCCTGGGGTAATAAATCTTTAACAGGTGCCATATTTCATTTTGTCCTTTTTTATTAACCAGGGGTCGGTCCCCTGGGGTCTGGTTGGTACCCTTGGGACTGGACTCCCTCCAGCCATTCATCCCATCGCCGGGCACCAGAGCTTAGGATTGGGGCATTTTTTAAAGAGGTTTACGTCCTCGCGGCCCCGTGCCTCGCGGCAGCGGCCCCCGTCCCCCACGCGGTGAGGATTACGGGTTGGCCGGCAGCCCGCCGAGTGCAACGAGCAACACGACAGACCACCGCCCGACGCTCAAACGAGCAACGACGACGAAGCCACGCCGGTATACCGGTACCCCCCTCTGGAGGGCGTGCCCCTGTAGCCGAAGCCGGCGACATGGCGACCAGCGGCCGGAAGATGCGTAAGCAACGCCGGCTCACTTCTCCATGAAAGGGCAGGCCAAAAGTGGCCCACCACCACCCGTGGGTTACGTCCGAAACGGGTCGGACGTGACCCGAAGAAAAAGAAAAAGGGGGAAGAAAGGGGAAAAGAGAGGGAGCCCGAGCGTCTCCAGGAGGAACACCCTTCAGCGAGTGAAGGGCGTGGAGAGCCCGCAACTCCCCCTGCTGGTTTTGGTCCGCGTCATCCGATCTCTTTCGTTGCAAAGCCTAACTAGGCTACCCTACTCCTACACCTAGCCTACCTACCTAACACCTAGAAATCCTTGCAACGAAAAAGACCGGACGATACCCCTGGGAGTGGGACTGTTCCCAGAGGATCCCGTTATCCGCCACCTACGGACGCGCCCGGTGGAAGTCCAGCAAAACTCCCCCACAGACGGAGCCCCCGGCCACGCAGAGTGCGCGCCGGGGGGCCCGCCCAGGTCCCTCGGGATCTCCATACTAACTTTTTTTTTTTTTTTTTTTTTTTTTTTTTCGGGTAGAGGGCCGAACCTCCTACGAGGTCCCCGCGCAAATGGGGCGCGCGGGGTATGTGAGACTCAACGATCTGCATGGTGTTGTGAGCAGACCGCGGGCCCAAGGATTTTAGAGCCCACCCACTAAACGACTCCTCTGCACTCTTACACCCGACGTCCGATCCCCTCCGAGGTCAGAACCCGGATGAGGTAGGGGGGCTACCGCGGTCAACACTACAACCAGACAGCGCGGCTCACCCCAAGGACGCCCGGCCGACGGAGCCTTCGAGGCGAATCGAAGGCTCTGAAACATCGGCCGTCTCGGTACGGCAGCCCGTCGGGCCGCCCAGACGGTGCCGCTGGTGTCCCGGAATACCCCGCTGGACCAGAACCAGCCTGCCGGGTCGGGACGCGATACACCGTCGACCGGTCGCTCTATTCACTCCACGGCAGCGCGCTAGAGTGCTGGTAGCGCGCCGCGCGGCCTCACCCCCTCAGGTCGCCCCTTGACCTTCACCGGGGGGAGGCCGCCACCTACAGGGGCCGGGACGTACGGGCGTATTCCCGCCTCCGGCCCCCGGCTCGACGGCGACGGATCGGTGCGGAAAGGGAAGAGCTCTCCCTCTCTCGCTCCGCCGCCTCCTTCTGCGATATGGTGGACTCGCAGAAGTCGAGCATCGCCTTCCAGGACGCGTCGCTGCCGAGCATCGAAGCCACGACGCGCGGCAGCGAGAGGTCCTCACCTATGACCGCGACGAGGGCGGCGCGTTGCTCGTCGAATCCAGAGCAACGCGCCAGCGTGTGTTCCGCTGTGTCTTCCTCGTCGCGGTCCGCGCAGTGGTGGCACTGCGCCGTCGGTTCCCTTCCGGCTATCTTATGCAAGTACCGGCCGAAACATCCGTGGCCGGTAAGCATTTGCGTCAGCCGGAAGGTGAGGCATCCGCGGTCGCGGCCCACCCAGTCCGCGAGAACCGGGCGGACCGCCTCGACGGTACGGAGGCCGGCCGACGGGTCCGCCAAGCGGCGAGACCACGCCTCCAGCACGGACCGCCGAGATTGGAGCCTCCGCGCTCGAACTACTCCTTCGCCGGGGCGCCCTTCCCCCCTAGAGCGAAGGTCGCTACGCCACCGGTAATCGGCAGCGAGCGCCTCCGCCTCCAGGTCCCAGGGTGGCGCCCCGGCGAGCAAGCACGCCGCCTCGAAGGAGACGGTGCGGTATCCTCGGATCGCCCTGACCGCGATCGCGCGCTGCGGACGTCGCAGCGCGGCGACGTTCTCGCGGGTCAGGGCGTGGCACCATACGGGAGCCCCGTATAGTGCCATCGACCGCACCACCCCCATGTAGAGGCGGCGCGCCACCTGATCGGGACCCCCGACGTTTGGAAGAAGCCGGCTCAAAGAGCCGGCCGTCGCCATCAGTCGAGGGCCCAACTTCTCAAAGTGAGCGCGGAAGTTCCACCGACCGTCCAGTTCGAGGCCGAGGTACCGAAGACCGGTCACCCCGACCCCGACGCGGACGCCTCCGATCACGAGGTGGGCACCCAGAGGCGGCGCTCGTCCCGGCCCGTGAAATAACAGGGCCTGGGTTTTGTCGAGCGCCACCTCGAGCCCCAACCGTCGGATCCTAGTGACGACGTGTGCCACGCCTGCGCACGCCAGACGGGCAGACTCCCGGTAGTCCCTCCCCGGAGCCACGACCAACGTGTCGTCGGCGTAACATATTACGCTCAGCCCGGGGAGGGGACCCCGAATGACGCCCCGCAGGACCCAGTCGTAGCCGATGTTCCACAGCAGGGGGCCCAGGACAGACCCCTGTGGAACACCGCGCTCGACGGGGAAGCGGAGCATCGCCCCACCGTGTCCGATGCACTGGATCGACCTGCCCTCGAGGTAGGAGCCGATCAGTCGGCGGAGGTATGCGGGGACGCCGTGATACTCCAGCGCCCCCGCGATCACCGACCAGGGCAGGGTGTTGAAGGCGTTCCTTACATCTAAGGATAACGCCATCGCCACCCCGCCCCGGGATACGGCTTCATCGGAGAGGGCCCGCACGCGCAGAATTGCGTCGATAGTCGAGCGGCCCTCTCTGAAGCCGTATTGCTCCGCCGAAAGATCGGGACCCGTCTCGGTCAGGTGCCGGACGATGCGGGCCGCGACGATCCTCTCGAGCATCTTGCCCGCTTCGTCCAGCAACACGATGGGGCGATAGCCCGCGGGTGAGTCCGCGGGGCGCCCGTCCTTCCGCAGAAGGACCAGTCTGCCCGTCTTCCATTTCGACGGGAACCGTCCCGACTCGAGGCACGCTTCGAAAAGCCCCCCGAGCCGGTCCCCTAGGGCCTCGAAGGCCAAGCTCCAGACCCGGCCGTGAACGCCGTCAGGGCCGGGGGCCGCGTCCTTCGCCCTCATTCTGGACACGGCCGCATGGATCTCCGCCCCCGTGATAGGGGGAGGGGGCTCCTCGGCAGCGGGAACGCTGGGGCGACGCGGAGGCGTGCCCCACGTGGCGTCCATCTGGGGGGGCTCAAAGTCCCCCCCCGCTGCCGGCGGGAAAAGCGCAGAAACTATTTCCCGCAGCTGCCGAGGCTGGAGCCGCTCGGTCACCGGGAGCGCCCACGGCTGCAGTTTCCTGCGAACCATCTTGTATGGGCGCCCCCAGGGATCTTCGTCGAGCGACTCCAGGAGAGTCTTCATGCTCTGCTTCTTGGCCTCGCCGATGGCCAGCTGCAGCGCCGTCTGCTTTTGACGACAGTCAGCGTGCAGCTGGGCCGCCGTCTCCGCGAACGCAGCGTCGCGACGACGGCGGCGGCGGTGGCGTGCGCTCCGGCGGCGCGCCCTCACGCACTCCTCGCGGAGTCTTGCGATCTCGGGCGACCACCAGAACGCACCCCCACGTGGTGCTCGGGGGCCGACCCGGGGCATGGCGGCATCACAGATGTTTGCCATGGTGCCCCGGAACCAGTCGACCTCCGCATCCACGTCCGCGAGCCGCGCGGGTTTTGGCGCCCACGCAGCAACAGCGGCCGCCTCCATCAGCAACTCCTTGTTCATTCGTTTCAAGGCCCACCTGGGGAACGAACGGGGCGCACCTTGCGGGAGCTCCTCCTCACCGCGGGCGCCCGCGGCTGACGACGACGACAAGGAGGAGGCGGAGAGCTCAAATCGGACGTATCGGTGGTCCGAGAGCGTCTCCGCCCCCTCGAGTACGCGCCAGCCGCGGGTGCGGCGCACGGCGGACGGGGACGCGAACGTCACGTCCACGTGAGATTCCCCGTTCCACCGCACGCAAGTCGCGACCGTGCCTCTGTTTAGGAGACAGAGGCCGGTCGCGATCGCCCACTCCGAAAGAGCCTCGCCTCGCGAATCCGTGCGGGGGGAACCCCAAGCCGTACACTTGGCGTTGAGGTCCCCCGCGACGATGACAGGGCGGGACCCGAGGCGGTGTAAAAGCGCCTCGAGCCCGCCCAGAAACCGTTCGAATTCGGCGAGGCTCCTGTTCGGAGAAAAGTACGCCCCGATCACGACGGTCCCGTCGATCCTAGCCGCGACGTACCCGGGTCCCCTGGCCACCATATCCAAGGGGGGTAACGCCGCGGACTGTCTTAGTACGATGGCCACGGAGCCGTCGACGTCCCCCATCCAGCAGTCCTGGTCGGTGGGGACGAAGTACGGCTCCGCGGCGACAGCAACATCAATTGACCACTCCGCCATGGTGTGGACGAGGAGATCCTGTGCCCTGGCGGAGTGGTTCAAATTGCACTGGAGGAAGCGGTGGACGCAACCCATTACGGGGCTACGTCCATCGCTCCCTCGTCTGTCCCGCCCTGCGGCTCGACAACAGCCGCGGCGGAAACTGACTCGCCGGCTGCCCTTGTTGCAGCCGGCTTCTTTTTCTTTCCGCCCCTCCTCGTTTTTGTAGAGGAGGGGGCAGATTTACACGCCGGGCCCCCGGCCCGGTGGTCGGCCTTCCTTTTGGCCGCGTCGCACAAGACGCAGTGCGGCGCGGCTGTGGTGCAGGAGGCTGCCTTGTGCCCCGGTTGGCCGCAGCGGAAACACAAGCCGCTGCGGTCCACGGTCGAGGGGCACTTGGCGAGGCCGTGGCCGGTGCCGAAGCACCGAAGACAGCGCCACGGCCTGGCATCCTGCAGCTGCACGTGGGCCACTACCCAGCCCACGCGCAGCCTTCCTGGGCTGTCGGAAGGCCGCCCCTGTGGAGGGGTGGCCAGGAGGGTCGCCGTTGCAATCGGGCAACGCGCCCACGCCGTCCGGGTACCAGAGTAGGTTACCCGGAGCTCCCCGACTTTGACGTCGGCGAGGGCGCAGTTGCCCTGCGACGCGATGGCCGAGGCGACCTCCTCCTTCGTGGCACACTCGTCGAGGCCCGTAATTTTCACCTCCGCCATTTTTACGGGCCGCGCGATGCGCACCACCTCGGGATCCGGCAGGATTTCCCTCAGCCGGGCCGCCAATTTTTCGGCCGCGGCGTTGGTGTTCGGGCCGGGGCACTCTATGAGACGTGCCCCGTTGGCCGTCTGCCGGACCTTGATGCCCCCCTCCACGCCGAGGGCGTCCACATCCACGCCGCCGCGCGCCTGGGTCATCACCTCGTGGTAGGTGATGCCTTTTTCTTTGCCGGCCGGCAGCAGCTCCACTACCACTGCAGCCGACCGCGGGGCGCGCGGCCTCCTTCGTCCATTTCGGCCCCTCGGCTCCGCTCGACCCTCTTGGCGGGGAGCGGCGGCCGCAGGGGCAGGCTTGGGGCGCGGCGCGACAGGCGCCGCCACCTTTTTGGGCCCACGCCGCACTACCGTTGTCCATGCCTCTTCCATAGTGGCAGGAGCCGGGGGCAGCGGGCGGGGCTGGGGAGTCGGGGCCGGTTTCGCAGCGTTGATGCCCCCCTTCTTCTTGGTCCGGCTCCTGCCGGGCCCCGCCTTCGCAGGCTGGGACGGGGCAGGAGTAGACGCCGATTTCTTTGGGGGGGCGGATCTTGTTGCCCCCGTAGCTGCAGACGTAGACGCTCCGGTTGTAGGAGTCCCAGCCGGAACAGCGGCAGAAGTGGCCGACCGTGTCTCGGGTGCCGCAGCTTTCTTCTGTCCCGCGTACGTTTTAATAGTAGCCGCTCCTTTGGTCTTTCGAGGTGCCGGCACAGGGGCACCATCTTTCGCCCCGTGAGCGAGGGGCGGTCTTGCGCGCTCAACGGTCGAGCTCCTTGCCTCCTGTATAAGGAGCTGCCGCCTCAGCTCCTCGACCTCAGTGAGGCCTTCCGCTTCGGGCGGAGGAGGGACAGGGGCCGAGCTGCGTTGCCGCTCAATGAGATCGGCAACCATTGTTCGCAGCTCGGCCATGTCGACGCGGAGCTGACCGTTCTCCGCCCGAAGATGGCCATTCTCTTCTGACACTTGCTCGAGGCGGGCGTGCATCAGATCCAGCTCCTTGCGTTGGTCCATTGTCTCTTCATTTGTTGTGCGGCTTACTATCTTTTCCATGCGCTCTGCCAAGGTGGCGGCTGCCGACTTCATGGCACGCACGTAGTCGCCCTTTAATCCCTTGGCCGATTTTGTAGCTATGGTGGCGACCATGTCCTTCACTATTTCGAATGCTCGGAGGTGGTCATAGGGACCCACCTCCGTTAGGGAGCGCTCCAGGCGCTCGACCTCTCCTATTTTAATTTTTCCTCTTGCCTCACGGCAGGCGGCCCTGGAATGCGCCGAGGAGGCAGCAGCCAGTCCGCGAGGAAGACTATCTTCACAATCAGTGGCGGGCGGCACCGCAGCAGCCGCCGGCCCTTCCGCCAACGCCATGTATTTGGCGCAGGCAGGCTCACCCTCCGAGGAGTCGGACGGAGCGGAGGACGCCGTCTGACGAGCCGACTTCCGCTTCCGCCGAGTCCGCTGCCGAACACAATCAGCAAACAGAGCTGGCGTCTCCCGCCCACTAGATGCGTCGCCCCTTGCGGAGCTCCGCGCCGAGTACAGCGAGATCAAGCTCTCACAGCGCTCGAGGCGCACGGTGGGGACTCTGTCCCTTACGCGACCCGTGCTGTCGCCCCCTACATCTTGGCATTGTTTGCCCCCCCCAGAAACGGTGGGGCAGCGTGCGGCCGATCGCTCGACCGCACGGAGGGATTCTCCCCCCGCAGAGCGGGAGGTACCCTCCTGGGGTAATAAATCTTTAACAAGTGCCATTTTCATTATTCCTTTTTGTTTAACCAGGGGTCGGTCCCCTGGGGTCTGGTTGGTACCCTCGGGACTGGACTCCCTCCAGCCATTCATCCCATCGCCGGGCACCAGAGCTTAGGATTGGGGCATTTTTTAAAGAGGTTTACGTCCTCGCGGCCCCGTGCCTCGCGGCAGCGGCCCCCGTCCCCCACGCGGTGAGGATTACGGGTTGGCCGGCGGCCCGCCGAGTGCAACGAGCAACACGACAGACCACCGCCCGACGCTCAAAAGAGCAACAACCACGAAGCCACGCCGGTATACCGGTACCCCCCTCTGGAGGGCGTGCCCCTGTAGCCGAAGCCGGGGACATGGCGACCAGCGGCCGGAAGATGCGTAAGCAACGCCGGCTCACTTCTCCATCAAAGGGCAGGCCAAAAGTGGCCCACCACCACCCGTGGGTTACGTCCGAAACGGGTCGGACGTGACCCGAAGAAAAAACAAAAAAAAGGGGGAAGAAAGGGGACAAGAGAGGGAGCCCGAGCGTCTCCAGGAGGAGCACCCTTCAGCGAGTGAAGGGCGTGGAGAGCCCGCAACTCCCCCTGCTGGTTTTGGTCCGCGTCGTCCGATCTCTTTCGTTGCAAAGCCTAACTAGGCTACCCTACTCCTACACCTAGCCTACCTACCTAACACCTAGAAATCCTTGCAACGAAAAAGACCGGACGATACCCCTGGGAGTGGGACTGTTCCCAGAGGATCCCGTTATCCGCCACCTACGGACGCGCCCGGTGGAAGTCCAGCAAAACTCCCCCATAGACGGAGCCCCCGGCCACGCAGAGTGCGCGCCGGGGGGCCCGCCCAGGTCCCTCGGGATCTCCATACTAACTTTTTTTTTTTTTTTTTTTTTTTTTCGGGTAGAGGGCCGAACCTCCTACGAGGTCCCCGCGCAAAAGGGGCGCGCGGGGTATGTGAGACTCAACGATCTGCATGGTGTTGTGAGCAGACCGCGGGCCCAAGGATTTTAGAGCCCACCCACTAAACGACTCCCCTGCACTCTTACACCCGACGTCCGATCCCCTCCGAGGTCAGAACCCGGATGAGGTAGGGGGGCTACCGCGGTCAACACTACAACCAGACGGCGCGGCTCACCCCAAGGACGCCCAGCCGACGGAGCCTTCGAGGCGAATCGAAGGCTCTGAAACGTCGGCCGTCTCGGTACGGCAGCCCGTCGGGCCGCCCAGACGGTGCCGCTGGTGTCCCGGAATACCCCGCTGGACCAGAACCAGCCTGCCGGGTCGGGACGCGATACACCGTCGACCGGTCGCTCTATTCACTCCACGGCAGCGCGCTAGAGTGCTGGTAGCGCGCCGCGCGGCCTCACCCCCTCAGGTCGCCCCTTGACCTTCACCGGGGGGAGGCCGCCACCTACAGGGGCCGGGACGTACGGGCGTATTCCCGCCTCCGGCCCCCGGCTCGACGGCGACGGATCGGTGCGGAAAGGGAAGAGCTCTCCCTCTCTCGCTCCGCCGCCTCCTTCTGCGAGATGGTGGACTCGCAGAAGTCGAGCATCGCCTTCCAGGACGCGTCGCTGCCGAGCATCGTAGCCACGACGCGCGGCAGCGAGAGGTCCTCTCCAATGACCGCGACGAGGGCGGCGCGTTGCTCGTCGAATCCAGAGCAACGCGCCAGCGTGTGTTCCGCTGTGTCATCCTCGTCGCGGTCCGCGCAGTGGTGGCACTGCGCCGTCGGTTCCCTTCCGGCTATCTTATGCAAGTACCGGCCGAAACATCCGTGGCCGGTAAGCATTTGCGTCAGCCGGAAGGTGAGGCATCCGCGGTCGCGGCCCACCCAGTCCGCGAGAACCGGGCGGACCGCCTCGACGGTACGGATGCCGGCCGACGGGTCCGCCAAGCGGCGAGACCACGCCTCCAGCACGGACCGCCGAGATTGGAGCCTCCGCGCTCGAACTACTCCTTCGCCGGGGCGCCCTTCCCCCCTAGAGCGGAGGTCGCTACGCCACCTGTAATCGGCAGCGAGCGCCTCCGCCTCCAGGTCCCAGGGTGGCGCCCCGGCGAGCAAGCACGCCGCCTCGAAGGAGACGGTGCGGTATCCTCGGATCGCCCTGACCGCGATCGCGCGCTGCGGACGTCGCAGCGCCGCGACGTTCTCGCGGGTCAGGGCGTGGCACCATACGGGCGCGCCGTATAGTGCCATCGACCGCACCACCCCCATGTAGAGGCGGCGCGCCACCTGATCGGGACCCCCGACGTTTGGAAGCAGCCGGCTCAAAGAGCCGGCCGCCGCCATCAGTCGAGGGCCCAATTTTTCAAAGTGAGCGCGGAAGCTCCACCGACCGTCCAGTTCGAGGCCGAGGTACCGAAGACCGGTCACCCCGACCCCGACGCGGACGCCTCCGATCACGAGGTGGGCACCCAGAGGCGGCGCTCGTCCCGGCCCGTGAAAGAGCAGGGCCTGGGTTTTGTCGAGCGCCACCTCGAGCCCCAACCGTCGGATCCTGGTGACGACGTGTGCCACGCCTGCGCACGCCAGACGGGCAGACTCCCGGTAGTCCCTCCCCGGAGCTACGACCAACGTGTCGTCAGCGTAACAAATTACGCTGAGCCCGGGGAGGGGTCCCCGAATGACGCCCCGCAGGACCCAGTCGTAGCCGATGTTCCACAGCAGGGGGCCCAGGACGGACCCCTGCGGAACACCGCGCTCGACGGGGAAGCGGTACATCGCCCCACCGTGTCCGATGCACTGGATCGACCTGCCCTCGAGGTAGGAGCCGATCAGTCGGCGGAGGTATGCGGGGACGCCGTGATACTCCAGCGCCCCCGCGATCACCGACCAGGGCAGGGTGTTGAAGGCGTTCCTTACATCTAAGGATAACGCCATCGCCACCCCGCCCCGGGATACGGCTTCATCGGAGAGGGCCCGCACGCGCAGAATTGCGTCGATAGTCGAGCGGCCCTCTCTGAAGCCGTACTGCTCCGCCGAAAGATCGGGACCCGTCTCGGTCAGGTGCCGGACGATGCGGGCCGCGACGATCCTCTCGAGCATCTTGCCCGCTTCGTCCAGCAACACGATGGGGCGATAGCCCGCGGGTGAGTCCGCGGGGCGCCCGTCCTTCCGCAGAAGGACCAGTCTGCCCGTCTTCCATTTCGACGGGAACCGTCCCGACTCGAGGCACGCTTCGAAAAGCCCCCCGAGCCGGTCCCCTAGGGCCTCGAAGGCCAAGCTCCAGACCCGGCCGTGAAAGCCGTCAGGGCCGGGGGCCGCGTCCTTCGCTCTCATTCTGGACACGGCCGCATGGATCTCCGCCCCCGTGATAGGGGGAGGGGGCTCCTCGGCAGCGGGAACGCTGTGGCGACGCGGAGGCGTGCCCCACGTGGCGTCCATCTGGGGGGGCTCAAAGTCCCCCCCCGCTGCCGGCGGGAAGAGTGCCGCAACAATTTCCCGCAGCTGCCGAGGCTGGAGCCGCTCGGTCACCGGGAGCGCCCACGGTTGCAGTTTCCTGCGAACCATCTTGTATGGGCGCCCCCAGGGATCTTCGTCGAGCGACTCCAGGAGAGTCTTCATGCTCTGCTTCTTGGCCTCGCCGATGGCCAGCTGCAGCGCCGTCTGTTTTTGACGACAGTCAGCGTGCAGCCGGGCCGCCGTCTCCGCGAACGTAGCGTCGCGACGACGGCGGCGGCGGTGGCGTGCGCTCCGGCGGCGCGCCCTCACGCACTCCTCGCGGAGTCTTGCGATCTCGGGCGACCACCAGAACGCACCCCCACGTGGTGCTCGGGGGCCGACCCGGGGCATGGCGGCATCACAAATGTTTGCCATGGTGCCCCGGAACCAGTCGACCTCCGCATCCACGTCCGCGAGCCGCGCGGGTTTTGGCGCCCACGCAGCAACAGCGGCCGCCTCCATCAGCAACTCCTTGTTCATCCGTTTCAAGGCCCACCTGGGGAACGAACGGGGCGCACCTTGCGGGAGCTCCTCCTCGCCGCGGGCGCCCGCGGCTGACGACGATGACAAGGAGGAGGCGGAGAGCTCAAATCGGACGTATCGGTGGTCCGAGAGCGTCTCCGCCCCCTCGAGTACGCGCCAGCCGCGGGTGCGGCGCACGGCGGACGGGGACGCGAACGTCACGTCCACGTGAGATTCCCCGTTCCACCGCACGCAAGTCGCGACCGTGCCTCTGTTTAGGAGACAGAGGCCGGTCGCGATCGCCCACTCCGAAAGAGCCTCGCCTCGCGAATCCGTGCGGGGGGAGCCCCAAGCCGTACACTTGGCATTGAGGTCCCCCGCGACGATGACAGGGCGGGACCCGAAGCGGTGCAAGAGCACCTCGAGCCCGCCCAGAAACCGCTCGAACTCGGCGAGGCTCCTGTTCGGAGAAAAGTACGCCCCGATCACGACGGTCCCGTCGATCCTAGCCGCGACGTACCCGGGTCCCCTGGCCACCATATCCAAGGGGGGTAACGCCGCGGACTGTCTAAGTACGATGGCCACGGAGCCGTCGACGTCCCTGATCCAGCAGTCCTGGTCGGTGGGGACGAAGTACGGCTCCGCGGCGACAGCGACGTCGATTGACCACTCCGCCATGGTGTGGACGAGGAGATCCTGTGCCCTGGCGGAGTGGTTCAAATTACTTTGGAGGAAGCGATGGACGCAACCCATTACGGGGCTACGTCCATCGCTCCCTCGTCTGTCCCGCCCTGCGGCTCGACAACAGCCGCGGCGGGAACTGACTCGCCGGCTGCCCTTGTTGCAGCCGGCTTCTTTTTCTTTCCGCCCCTCCTCGTTTTTGTAGAGGAGGGGGCAGATTTACACGCCGGGCCCCCGGCCCGGTGGTCGGCCTTCCTTTTGGCCGCGTCGCACAAGACGCAGTGCGGCGCGGCTGTGGTGCAGGAGGCTGCCTTGTGCCCCGGTTGGCCGCAGCGGAAACACAAGCCGCTGCGGTCCACGGTCGAGGGGCACTTGGCGAGACCGTGGCCGGTGCCGAAGCACCGAAGACAGCGCCACGGCCTGGCATCCTGCAGCTGCACGTGGGCCACTACCCAGCCCACGCGCAGCCTTCCTGGGCTGTCGGAAGGCCGCCCCTGTGGAGGGGTGGCCAGGAGGGTCGCCGTTGCTACCGGGCAACGCGCCCACGCCGTCCGGGTTCCGGAGTAGGTTACCCGGAACTCCCCGACCTTGACATCGGCGAGGGCGCAGTTGCCCTGCGACGCAATGGCTGCAGCGACCTCCTCCTTTGTGGCGCACTCGTCGAGGCCCGTGATTTTAACTTCTCCCATCTTCACGGGCCGCGCGATGCGCACCATCTCGGGGTCCGGCAGAATTTCTCGAAGCCGGGCCGCCAGTTTTTCGGCCGCGGCGTTCGTGTTTTCGCCGGGGCACTCCAAAAGACGAGCCCCGTTGGCCGTCTGCCGGACCTTGACGCCACCCTCCACGCCGAGGGCGTCCACATTTACGCCGCCGCGCGCCTGGGTCATCACGTCGTGGTACGTGATGCCCTTTTCTTTGGCGGCCGGCAGCAGCTCCAATACCACTGCAGCCGACCGCGGGGCGCGCGGCTTTCTGCGTGCTCCTCCTCTTCCTTTTTGGCCCCTCGGCCCCGCTCGACCCTCTTGGCGGGGAGCGGTGGCCGCAGGGGCGGGCTTGGGACGCGGCGCAGCAGGCGCCGCCACTTTCTTAGGCCCACGCCGCACTACCGTCGTCCAGGCCTCTTCCATAATGGCCGGGGCAGGGGGCAGTGGGCGGGGCTGGGGGGTCGGGGCCGGTTTTGCGGCGTTGACGCCCCTATTCTTCTTAGTTCGGCTCCTGCCCGGCCCCGCCTTCACAGGCTGGGTAGGGGCAGGAGCAGACGCCGGTGTCTTCGGAGGGGCAGACGTTGTTGCCCTCGCAGCAGCAATCGCGGCGGGACGTGCCGCAGGAGTTACGCCCATTTTTGTTTTGGGGCCGCCATATGTTTTGGTGGCCCTTGATACCGCGTTAGAGCTGGCAGTCGTCTTCATGATCCTGCGGGGTGCCGGTGTTGGGGCTTCTCCCTTTCTCTCGTGAGCGAGGGGCGGTCTCGCACGCTCCACGTTCGAGCTGCGTGCCTCCTGTATTAGGAGCCGCCGCCTCAACTCCTCGGCCTCATTGGCCTCTTCTGTCTCGAGCGGAGTAGATGCAGGGGCCGAGTTGCACTGCTTCTCGACTAAATCGTTCACGAGCGTACGCATCTCAGCCATGTCGACCTTCATCTGCCCGTTCTCCTGCCGAAGGCGATCGTTTTCGGTACTGATTTGTGCCAGTCGGGCGTGCAGCAGGTCCACTGTTTTCCGTAGACCCACCGTTTCCTCATTCGTGGTGCGGCTCACTGCATTTACCATTTGTTCCTCCAGGGAGGAGGTAGCCGATTTTAGAGCCCGCACGCAGTCGCCCTTTAGGCCCTTGGCCGATTTCTTAATTACCGCAGTCACCAATTTCTGGGCGATGTCACATGTTCGGAGGGGGTCGGATGGACCCACCTCGGTAAGGGAGCGCTCCAGGTGCTCAACCTCTCCGTTTTTAGGAAGTTCGTTGGCCTCACGGCGGGCGGCCCTGGTTTGCACCGAGGAGGCAGCAGCCAGTCCGCGAGAAGAACTAATCTCTAAATCAGTGGCGGGCGACGCCGCAGCAGTCGCCGGCCCTTCCGCCAACGCCATATATTTGGCGCTGGCAGGCTCACCCTCGGACGAGTCAGACGGAGCGGAGGACGCCGGCCGTCGAGCCGACTTCCGCTTCCGCCGAGTCCGCTTTTGCGCGCTGTCTGCGAACAGCACTGGCGTCTCCCTCCCACTGGACGCGTCGCCCCTCGCGGAGCTTCGCGCCGAGTGAAGCGAGAACAGGCTGTCGCATCGTTCGAGGAGCACGGTGGGAACTCGATCCCTTACGCGACCCGTGCTGTCGCCCCCTTCGTCGTGGCATTGTTTGCCCCCCCCAGAAACGGTGGGGCAGCGTGCGGCCGATTCCTCGACCGCACGGAGGGATTCTCCCCCCGCGGAGCGGGAGGTACCCTCCTGGGGTAATAACTTTTTAACAAGTGCCATTGTGTCATATTTCCTTTTTGTTTAACCAGGGGTCGGTCCCCTGGGGTCTGGTTGGTACCCTCGGGACTGGACTCCCTCCAGCCATTCATCCCATCGCCGGGCACCAGAGCTTAGGATTGGGGCATTTTTTAAAGAGGTTTACGTCCTCGCGGCCCCGTGCCTCGCGGCAGCGGCCCCCGTCCCCCACGCGGTGAGGATTACGGGTTGGCCGGCGGCCCGCCGAGTGCAACGAGCAACACGACAGACCACCGCCCGACGCTCAAAAGAGCAACAACCACGAAGCCACGCCGGTATACCGGTACCCCCCTCTGGAGGGCGTGCCCCTGTAGCCGAAGCCGGGGACATGGCGACCAGCGGCCGGATGATGCGTAAGCAACGCCGGCTCACTTCTCCATCAAAAGGCAGACCAAAAGTGGCCCACCGTCACCCATGGGCTACGTCCGAAACGGGTCGGACGTGACCCGAAAAACAAAAAAGGGGGAAGAAAGGGGAAAAGAGAGGGAGCCCGAGCGTCTCCAGGAGGAACACCCTTCAGCGAGTGAAGGGCGTGGAGAGCCCGCAACTCCCCCTGCTGGTTTTGGTCCGCGTCATCCGATCTCTTTCGTTGCAAAGCCTAACTAGGCTACCCTACTCCTACACCTAGCCTACCTACCTAACACCTAGAAATCCTTGCAACGAAAAAGACCGGACGATACCCCTGGGAGTGGGACTGTTCCCAGAGGATCCCGTTATCCGCCACCTACGGACGCGCCCGGTGGAAGTCCAGCAAAACTCCCCCACAGACGGAGCCCCCGGCCACGCAGAGTGCGCGCCGGGGGGCCCGCCCAGGTCCCTCGGGATCTCCATACTAACTATGGTAAGCTTTTTTTTTTTTTTTTTTCCACAGGAGAAAATCGCCGGATCCCCACCCGCGCGGCAGGTGGGGTATGTGGGAGTTGAACCTCACTAAAAACTCCTGCCGCTCACAACCGGCGCCCTACCTCGGACCGGGCCGGAGCCCAGTCGGGGCTATTGAAACGGCGGGACAGGGTTGACGCAGAGCACATTACATCCATCCCACCGTCCCACGGACGCCGGACCGGTGGCCGCCAGCGACACGACCACCGGTTCCCTCGTTCAGCGGGCCGAGAGCCCGCTTTGATGGCGCCGCGTTACACCTTCCCCCAGAGCTGTCGGGGGAACGCGGTCTACCATCACCCGGCTTCCTATTGCGGGTGAGCGTGCAAAGCACGCCACCCCACGTCTGGGTCTCTCCCCGCACAAAACGGGTGGGACCCCTAGCTCTTAGGGGGCCAGGTCACGGATACGACCCCGGTCCCGACCCCCTGCTCGGCGGCGGCGGGTTTCTGCGTAGTGAGGAGAGCTTTCCCTCACTCGCCCCGCCGCCTCCTTCTGCGAGATGGTGCACTCGCAGAAGTCGAGCATAGCCTTCCATGACTCATCGCTGCCAAGCATCGACGCCACGACGCCAGGCAGCGACAAGTCAGGTCCTATCTTTGCGACCAGGACACGGCGCTGCACCTCCCAAGCAGGGCAGACAGCGAGCGTATGCTCCGCCGTGTCCAGGTCGTGTCCACAATGGTGACACCTCGTCGTCGGCTCAGCCCCTATCCGGCGCAGGTACTTCCCGAAGCATCCGTGCCCGGTCAGCACCTGCACCAGACGAAAGGTGAGACGTCCTTCGCCACGATTTACCCAGTCATCAAAGACCGGGTAAACCGCCTCGACGGTCCGTAGCCCCCACGTGGGGTTGGCCAATCGCCTCGACCACGACTCGAGCACGGACCGCCGAGAATGGGCCTTCCGCGCCCGCAGCTCACTTTCGGGGAGACGCGCCACGCCCCGAGCACGAAGCTCGCTGCGCCACCGATAGTCGGCAGCGAGCGACTCCGCCTCCAGCTCCCATGGCGGCGTCCCCGCCAAAACACACGCCGCCTCGAAGGAGACGGTGCGATATCCGCGAATGACCCTGATGGCAACGGTGCGCTGCGGCCGGCGCAGGAACCGAGCCATAGTGACCCGGTTGCGCGGCTCAGCCCACACAGGTGCACCGTACAGGGCCATCGATCGCACCACCCCCGCGTAGAGGCGGCGCACAACCTGATCCGGTCCCCCAATATTCGGGAACAGCCGGCTCAAAGAACCGGCCGTCCCCATCAATCGGGGGACCAGCTCCGCAAAGTGAGCACGAAAAGCCCACCGGCTGTCCAACACGAGGCCGAGGTACTTCAACTGCACCCCGACCCCTATCCGGACGCCTCCAACCACGATGTGGGTGTCAACTGGTGGCGCCCTCCGCGGCCCGTGAAACCACAGAGCCTCGGATTTACTGAGCGCCACGTCGAGACCCAGCCTCCTTATCCTTCCGACGACGAGGGCCACTCCCGCTGTGGCGAGACGGGCAGACTCCCTAAAATCATCCCCCCGGGCCACGACCAACGTGTCGTCCGCGTAACAAATAACGCGGAGGCCCGGGAGGAGGGCGCCCCTCAGCACCCAGTCGTACCCGATATTCCACAAGAGGGGGCCGAGAACCGACCCCTGTGGAACACCACGCACGACCGGAAAACGATGAAGGGTCCCACCGTACCCGGTACATACGACCGACCTGGCCCCCAAATAGGACCCAACCAGCCGGCGGAGGTAGAGGGGCACTCCATGCCTCTCCAGTGCCCCCCCTATCACGGTCCAGGGCAGAGTGTTAAATGCGTTGGCGATGTCAAGAGACACCGCCAGCGCCACCCCACCCCGAGAAACGGCCTCGTCTGAGAGGGACCGCACGCGAAGAATTGCATCCACGGTCGAACGGCCCTCCCGGAAGCCGTACTGCTCCGCCGACAGGTCAGGCCCCACCCCGACCAGGTGCCGAACGATGCGGGCAGCCAGAATACGTTCCAGCAATTTTCCCGCCTAGTCCAGCAGTACGATAGGACGATACCCGGCGGCTGTATCCACCGGGCGCCCCTCCTTCCTCAACAACACAAGTCTACCCGTCCGCCAGAGCGACGGAAACCGTCCCGACTCCAAGCAGCCATTATATAGCTCAAGGAGCCGGTCCCCCAGGGCACCGAGGGCCAAGGCCAATACCCGGCCGTGGACTCCGTCCGGGCCGGGGGCCGTGTCTTTCGCAGTCATCCTGACAACGGCCACCCGGAGCTCTGCCTCGGTAATACGGGGCACCTCAGCAGGAGCTTGGCCGTCGACGGTGTCAGACGGCCCGCCCATAGCGGGAGGGACAAAACCCTCCCGCTCCTGCGGGAAAACTATGGTAAGCTTAGGCCACTTTTGCGCTGACGGCCTCATTTATGCTTATGCTTATTATGACGATCTGTCTCAGCTCTAAGTAATGGAATTCTAAACGTTTCAAATGTTTGCGTCTTCAAGGAGCTTCGGAATTGTTATCGTAAAATTAGGTACAAATTCGCACAATTTGCATTCATTAGATTCATCTTTACTAATTCCTTTTATTTCAATAATTTAACTTATATTATTGGCATCCTATAACGAAGCAATTATCCATACTATTCACTTCGTTTTGAAAGAGGAACTTATATTTACTCGTGTAGTTTAAGGCCGTACTATTAGGCCTTATTAATATTGTTACGTAAAATGAAGTCATAGTGCCATAAAGGATACACAATTAATTCATACATACAATATAATTAATGGAAACAATAAAAAAATCCGACGATTGCAAGGACAGTTTGATTTATTTCGTACAAAGAATCGTCCTGCATCCAACAAAACTAATAAAACGAATGAGATGGCGGTTGAGAGTAGACTGCTTTATTGTTTTTAAATTAGTTAAAGGATACTACTATCCTAGTACATATTTTAATCACTAGATGCCGTTAGTATGAAGTAAACTATTATTATTTTGATATTGATAAACATATTCTAACAAAAAACACTATGTTAACGAATCTAAAGTTCAAGAGCAATAACCACAAGGTACGCCACAAACAACAACAGCTTATTGAAAAATTCAAATACCTTTAATATTTTAAATTGTTTTTGACGTCACATTCGGCCATATTGGATGTAGCTTAATCGATTGAAGAAGTAAGGTTATAAAATGGCAAAGAAACTAAATTACCTGATATGCTGTTAGATAGGATGAAATCGTCGTGACCTACAGAAGAAGGCGCCTAATGTACTCGAATTCAGTAAACAATGTGATTAGTACGAGTTTTTTAACGTTCTCGATAGCGTAAATGTTAACTCGAATTTATATGCAGTTGGAACAGCGCCCCAAGCGGAAAAAACTCGTACGAATCACACAGATACTAATGTTTGTAATGAACAACGTACCTTATGCATATTCACAAATTACTCCCGAGATGAAGAAATAACATGGTGTAATTGTGGGATATTAAACTATTAAACTAATTCATGAAAACTCCCCGATGTGTCATTTATCTAAGCGGTACCTTGCTCACATCTCTCTCTCTCTTTCTCTCCGCCTTGTAATTTGTAGACTGAACTGACTACTTAAATAAATTTCCCAATTACTAATTGTCTTCCATGATTACTGGGATTCCCAGGGTTAATGTTGCGAGTGATGTCCAGTTTCGGAGTCATTTGGAAAGCAAAGTCAATTTGGCGTCATAACAACGACAAAAACAATTGCATTATAGAGCAGAGGTCTGACCTGGTGTGGAATACCCTGGGCCGGGGCTCCAGTTACCACCATTTGGCCTTATACAAAAGAGGGCCGTTCGGATTGTCGATAACCCCATTCTAATGGATCGTTTGTAATGAATGCACACAGGCGCTATATGGGCTAGAGATGCCTTTGGTAACATATCATTGTGGTTGTCGTTGTCGTAGCCTGAAGGATAAGACGTCCGATGCATTCATATGTAGCGATGCAACGGCGTTCGAATCCCGTAGGCGGGTACGAATTTTTCTAATGAAATACGTACTCAGCGAATGTTCGCGAATGACTTCCACGGTGAAAGAATAACATCGTGTAATAAAAATCAAACCCGCAAAATTATATAATAATTTGCGTAATTACTGGTAGTAGGACGTCTTGTGAGTCCGCGCCGGTACCACCACCCTGCCTATTCCTGCCGTGAAGCAGTAATGCGTTTCGGTTTGAAAGGCGGGAAGCCGTTGTACTGTACTGTTAAAAGTGAGACCTTACAACTCATGTCTCAAGGTGGGTGACGAAATTTACGTTTTAGATGTCTATGGGCTCCAGTAACCACTTAACACCTGGCGGCCCGTGAGCTCGTCCACCCAACTAGGCAATATTTTTTTTTAGAATAAACAAAATAACTTGAATATCGTTACCTTAAATGTAACTAAACTTCGACTGAACACGACTCGATTGTCCCATTTCAACATCAATCAATCTAGAACGCACGGGAATGTCACCTTTACGCTTGTCTTTCCTAAGTCTATAATTCGATAGGATTTTTAAGAAAAAAAAACCCCTAAACAATTAATCGCCATCGCTAAAACATTTCGACGGTAACTATTTAATGTGTTTATTTTCTTGTACAAAGTTCATTATTAATTCAAATTAAAATAAGGCTGTCTATTCAATGTATTGATTCGGTGATATTTGAATACTGAGTATACTCCTTCTCCGTAGGGGGGTGGTGTGGCGTTTAACTACGCACCTTTTTATGATGCGTAAGCCGGAACGCACGAGATGTGGGAAAAATAATATAGTCTGTGCCACGGGACCTTTTTACCGCAAAATATAAAAAACGTAAAAAGTAGTTTATAATGTGTTTATTAACTAATGTAATATAATTACTTAGAATTGTTTATGCCGCTACAACAATAAAATTTATATTGTTTCAACTGTGGTGTTAATTATATAAAACACGACTTTACGGCGAAATAAAGAAGGGACTCTATATGAGCTCCCTTATTGGTGACCCCGACGTGATAAAAATAAAAAATAAAATTAAAAAAGAATACTAAATACTGTAATTTTTTGGTAAAATAAAATATTAAAATTTACGATAGTTTTACTTTTAAAAATTAGAAATTTTGTCGTCCGTCACCACGGAAACTGTAAAGTATTGAATACGCTTGTAATAACCTAATCATTTAATGAAATGAAATGAAAATAATACACCCGAGATTAAGTCGTAAATGTGATTTTCATTGTATGCCTTTAGAAAACCGACCAAAATACAACAGCCATTTTAATTCAAAATTATTTTTGGTCAGTTATTCCTTTGAGCGCGATTGTTAGATCGACTCTCTGTTAATGCGTATATAGTGTGAAAAGTCGGAATACCGACCAATTGAGTGGTTTTATTTTAGGTATTTTTTTAAGAATAAGCGTCATTGATTTTAGTACTCAATCCTATTCTGATAACGGCATATGCATAGTATAGTTACACAAATTAAATCCATTGCAACATATTTTTAGAGATATGTATACCAAATGCATTCATAAGAACAACACATCACAATTTTCGCGCGCTCACTGAATGTCTCGCTTTAAGAGAGCTCCTTACAACATGTCAAGTGGTAAAACAAAGTCGATTCGGTCTTGGATGTTGATTAGAATGAATTTTTAATGGACCAAAGTGTAGAGAAATGTTAATTCAACAAATATCTCTGTAATCCGTTAAGCTAATTGTTTTATTGTTTCAACATTTAATTCAAACCCGAAAGCATTAGTGCGTTGCAAAAGTTAGACGTTTAGAACTCTAGATCAATTCAATTAGACATAATAAGATCTTATATTTAATTAATTCTTTTATATGTCGACTAAAATTTAAATATCGTTACGCGCTGGGGTTCGGGATAAATAAAATTTCACCAAAGTACAACTAAAAGAAAAATGTATTCAACACTTAAAACACTTAAACACTTCACCAACACTTTAAAACACTCAACAAACACTTTAAAACTCTCAATTCGCTTGCTCCGCTTCGCTTCAGGTGATCCGTTCGCTGCTTCGCTTCGAGTAGTTCCGATTACTGACTGACTGCGTGTCGTTGGGTCTTCGTGTCCCCTTACGGAGGCACGGATCGGGCCTCGGGGCAATCCCCTCTGCCCGGGCTTGAACTCCCTGCCTAACGAGGCAGGGGTGATGTTTATTGCCTGTTGGTAATTAGTTAAAAGGTGATGGGCTGGTATGAGTAGGTGTTGATATTTCGTAGGTTTAATTTATTTATGTGGGAATGATGATCATGATGAATGACAATGATCATGCAGCAGGTGATGATGATGGTGATGATGATGAAGAAGAAAATGGGGCGGGTCTACTCCCATGAAGTAGGGGAGGGATGGACGACCCTCCTACCTTCGGTCTCTTCTCTTCGTTCTTCTTTCTTCCCTCTTCCTCCTCTTCCCCAGCCGCCGCCGCTCCACCCGCCATCGCCAACCGTCCGCAGCCCCCCCGTGAGGTTATGTTAGTATTATTATAATTTTTTTTTTCCGTCCATTGCTGGTTATCCAAAGAAATTTTGGGTCCCACAGCAATGGGGGTTTTTAATGTTATTATTAATGTTAATATTACACAATTGGTCTTAACGGCTATTCTATGGATTATGGGGGGGATGGATTTACGGATCTGCGAATCTGCGACGCCGCCGGCGATGGGAGATCAGCCTTCCAAAACACTTACAATTAGTATGGCCTGACTGCGTGCCATCCCTACAACGCTTTTATAGCCGATACCTTATCCCTAGAATTATCGTGAATATTCCACACCTCTCTAGTAGCAGTTTTCGCTATCTGACAATAGATGGCGTTGTAATTCTCGAGCATTCTGAATCTGTCGATATTCGTTCGACTATTCGGCGATAGATGGCGTTACTCTTACCGGCGTAACAATATTATAGGGTGCACTTATATATTTCTTAGTTAAACATCTTCCTATGGAGTTCGGTGTCAAATCGCTATCTCGTATAATGATCTTTATAGGATCCGTTTATATACCTAAATTTGGATAAATTCTCTTGTACCATCAAAAAATTATTATTCTTCAAATATTTTTCACTTTTCGTGCATACTTTGAAAATAAGACATATAGCTAGTTATTCAAATATTAGCTACGGTATTTTCTGAACATTAACATCTAACAATAGTTAGATGAAAACTGGAATCGCGCTAGTAAAATGTTCACTAAATTTAAATACCTATTTTGGCTTTTCGTATTCATCTACCGAACAGTTTTGTAGTAAGGATCACACACACACACACATCCTACAGTGCATTGTGTATTATTCAAAAGGTAATGGCGTGATTACCTCATTGCTGACGTCCATAAGCCGCATTGAGAGGTTTCAGTTCTTTCTGTGTTTTATACCGTATGTTCCATGAGGAACGCTCTGAGGAATTATGCAAAAGAATCCCCTCATCTCCTTTTTATCATCACACCTCCCGCCATCGGAGTTCATCCATATTATCTAACTGCTGCGTTTATCGACAGTGCGTTTCCAAAGACCTTTTCTGCCACGTACCATCCGGCTATGGAATGAGCTCCCCTCCACGGTGTTTCCCGAGCGCTATGACATGTCCTTCTTCAAACGAGGCTTGCGGAGAGTACTTAATGGTAAGCACCGGCTTGGCTCTGCCCCTGGTATTGGTGACGTCCATTAGCGACGGTAACCACTTACCATCAGGTGAACCGTACGCTCGGCTGCCTACAAAGGCAATAAAAAAAACCGTTTTCGATCATAGACAGACCCAAAACGTATAGAGACTACGAAATACTAATAGAAAAAGACCGACCATTCAAACAAAATCCAATGCGACTCGTTAGTTCATTCATCGTTCCAAAACAATTTCAGTTTTCCAATCGCCCTTACCATTTGTTAGCCGAAATACAAATCGAAATGGTAACCGGTAGAATTAGTATGAAAACTTTTGTTTTTTTTGTTTTGTAATATCAATGATCTAACGTTCGTATAATATAATCTACATAGATACTCGATGGTATTTATCATAGAACGAAATGAATTTATGTCAAGTGCGTATCACATAACGCATAATAAAAGGATCTGTTGTAAGGGATTTTTCGATTTAAATTATAAAAAAAAAATGTAGATGGCCAAACCTGCTGCAATCAATATCTGGAGATCAAAAGCTTCACAAACTAAATGCCACCAACCACCTCGAGCCGTGATGTTGAAGCTTCATTTGTTTTTTTTTAAATTCTCCCTATGCTGATAACCTTGAAAGGCTATTTCAGCTTCTCCTTGACGTGTAGGTGAGCTCACGGGGCTCATACCGGGAGTGTTGATAACACTGGCCCTAGCAAGAGCAGTGCTTCGCAGAATCAACCACCGGATGGGAATCGCGACCCACTGAGAAGATCCGACGAGAAACTCAGTGGGCTTAACTCATTTGTATTGTATGGCTATTGTATACCTTAAACACACATGTGGATTTGCATAGTCGTTTTACCTGCCTAGGAACAACAATATTATCTGCTGATGAACTAATCATACATATTAAAGCACTTTTGTCATTTCCTTCCGCAGAGCTGTGCAGGCCTTACAGTAAAAAAAAATTACATCTTATTAAGGAATTAAGCAAACCTACAAATTTTGCTGATTTATTATTAGGCGTATTAGGTACGTATGTACTGGAAAATTTTTAGACCGTGATCTTTTTCAATCCAACTAAAATTATTTTGTGAACGATTCGAGAAATAAAATATAATCGATTCCACTAATGAACGACCAAAACATAATCCTGTACGTACCTACATTCATTCCGCTTTTGATGAATCATGAAACGGGTTAAAGTCGAGTTAAAATGTTAAGGGACATTGTTAACATCATTGTGAGCCGGGCAGCATGAATATCTAACGATTTTTGCTATTCACAGTCGCCGTGTAATTTCACACTTTTGCATACCTACCTATTTTACGTCAGTGATATGTCGCTCAGTTTTCATGTGAATTTTTCAATTGATTACAAATTCTGATCATTCGTTTAGTTTCATATTTTATCATATCGATTAATGCTTTTTTATTGGGATTGCCTGTGGTCGGGAGGCTTTTACAGCAACACCGGGATCAGTGGTGCCAGCTTGGGCTCAGCTAGGAGCAGAACCTGACTAAGAACCCAAGGACCCGATTGTCGAAAGCCGGCTGATAGCGCAAGGGTAGTTGTTTTGCGAGTGCATCTACCATTGCATCGGAATCACGACCCCCTGAGGAGATTCTGATCCGGGGTAAATCTCAGCGTGCAACAATTTCTTTCGCCAAGATATAGTAACCGGCAAACATCGTGAGCAAATGACCTTGACTGCGCAGAACCGAATTTTAGATCACTTTGGTGGTGAGGTTGAGGCGCGACGGCAGGGGAAATCGTATCGAGCGCGTTATTGGTAAATCAATCGAACCTTGCGTCCCGCACCGCGCCTTCGTTCCGCTTGCTCCCAAAAGTACGCTTGCGTACAGTGAAAAGTCTATCGTTATTAATCGTTAAGTTATATTTTGTTATAATTGCTTGTTGACTTTGTTGCCATTGCTATTTGTTGAGTGTTTGTTGATTTTTTATAAAAAATACACTATGCCGCGACAAACTGGTGTAGTATTCAAAAGAAAGGGTAGAAAAATTGTGTACGACGTATATTGCTTCATTATAAAACAGGGGAAGAATGATATTATGGAAAAAGTAAAACAGACTTCGGAAGCAACAAAAACATCAGTGAGTACTGTTAGGTGCATTATTAACGAAGCTAAAGGCTCTGGCTTGCTCATCGTGCTTGGGACTCCGGGTAAGAAAAGATCAAGGAAGAAGAAAGTTACCGGAATGGATAGTTTCGTTCAATCTGTAATAAAAAGATGTAATCATAATAACTACATAACAAGCAGCGAAACTCCGTACCGTAGAAAGGCTTCGAAAATTTTAAAGAAGATATACATTTTAATGGCTCGGAATGAAGTTTACGACGAATTATGAAAGAACTAGGCTTCAGATGGAAAAAAAAACAGAAAATAATCGGAAGCTGGTAATTGAAAAAAGTAACATTCGATTACTACGAATCGAATATCTTCAAAAAATAATTAATTATAGACAAAAAAGAAGATCGAACCGACCGAGTCGTAAACTACACCGATGAGCCCTACGTCGACTTATCACGATGATGGCGACTCGGGTGATGAAAACAGGATGATGATAATGGTCAAGATTATGATAACGAAAAAAAATTACAAATACCAGCTTCGCTTCAACTGAACGAAGACCTGGCAACAGCTCTAGTTTTGACTTAATAGAAGGAATATCTATTTTACCCCAAGATTAAATTATTATAATTATTAACCTATATTTTTTGTTGATGTTCTAATAAATATATAAATAAATACATATGTTGGTTTTAATAATTTAATTGCATTATGACGCAGAGTAAATAATGTTTTTGCATGTGAGTGTACCATGCGCAAACTTACCCCCACTACGTCAACAAATGCTCAAGAAGTTTGCCGGCTATTATACCAGATTTCTATTATTTCTACGGCGAATCATTCACGCTTTTCGCTGTAAATATTGGAATATCTAATAAACAACTTGTGACTCCGAACTCATATCGCAGTGTGGACAGCATTGGTGTAGTGACAATTATAGCTTCTGAGCTAAGTTGGCCATGCAATCTGACAAACAAACAAAGACTTATATAGCCAGAAAGTTTTTTAACACTCAAATAAAGACGGAGCGCTGTAGTTTCAAACTTTAAGGACAACCCTCCTGCACACATTTTACACTCGAAAGTCGGGTCCATTTACGTCAATTTAAAGGAACACACGCTACGAACCTCCATGAACACGGACAAAGAACTGACAAAATCCATTTAGGCGCGGCCACAACTGCGAAAAAATCCATCTGATAGGCCGAAACGCGCACGCGACCGAAGAATGTTTTTTCGTCTCTTATCCCGAAAAGCCGCCGTCCGCGCTAAATTATTACAGCTATGTTTTCGAAAACCAAATTCGACTGTAAAATCCAAATAAAACCGAGCCGTATGGCTTTAAAAATTCAATTTAGTCGAGCTATTCACGGCGCCCCGAATGGCCCACGGTTTTGCGTGATAAATTTTGGCGCGTATCAAAACGAACTTTAAACATAAAACTGACGGTTTATTGTATGGGTTATAAGAGGCCGAAATAATGAGAATTTAAAAATGTAGGTGAGCTTTGCTGAGCTGAATTTCGAGCCGCGCTATTCTTTTGTAGCGAGATCATTTCGCTGCTAACGAGACTCTGATTTGGATAATTTTAATTTTTAATACAGTTTCACTGCTTCATTTTCTTTTGTCTGTGTGAGCTTAAGCTTCATTTTTATTAAGAATATTCAGTTTCAGATCAGATAAATTTTAAAGAATAGTGGTGATAATATCTGCGACCCAAACCGCTTAGGGGGGCTTGAGACCAAGGAACCTTTACACAATCATTATCGTTATTAATACTAATTTTAGAAATAGAAGAATAGTTAGAGCCAAGAATAACCACGATTGTGGCTTTTTTTATTGCATAGATGAGTGGATGAGCTCACAGCCCACTTGACGTAAATACCACCACCCAGCTTGAGATATGAGTTCTAAGGTCTCAGCTTAGTAAGTACAACGGCTGCCCCACCCTTCAAACCGAAACGCATTACTGCTTCACGACAGACAGGCTAACAAGAAGATTTTCAATGCTGTTTGTTCTGCTCAATACCCACAAACTATATGATTCGAATTACGAAAATAACACGCCTTTTAGAGGGCTATGTGAGCACGTTTTGAACAAGATCAAAGAAAATCTTCAATCTGTACTTGTTCATGCTTAAGAAATTAATGAAGAGATATTTTTGTAAAAAGGCATTGGCATTAAAAACTTAACGACTGTAGTAGATGGCTCTTCGTATAAATGAGGCGCTCGCTTTCTTCGTTTTATTTGCCCTGTGTGTGTTTTCAATTTGATTTCTGTATTTTTTTGTTTGGTATTCTAAATTGTTTACCTCTTCGTTTTTAAGGGCCATCTGCTAACGAAGATCGGTGATTATTAAAGCTATTTGATCTTTTAGATAGATTAGATATAACACAGCATTTTCCAGCAAGGATGTTTTTTTTTATTACTTATATGGGTGGACGAGCTCACAGCCCACCTGGTGTTAAGCGGTTACTGGAGCCCATAGACATCTACAACGTAAATGCGCCACCCACCTTGAGATATAAGTTCTAAGGTCTCAAGTATAGTTACAACGGCTGCCCCACCCTTTAAACCGAAACGCATTACTGCTTCACGGCAGAAATAGGCAGGGTGGTGGTACCTATGAGCGCAGACTCAAAAGAGGTCCTACCTGCAGTAAAAAGTAAAGTCTGTTTCTCGCTTATAAAAAAAATTATTACGTTGAGTTTATTTCGTCAGATGTTCTCAGAAGTGTTACTTTTGTTTCCAACAATTGGTAGCGTTTACTTTGACAATTTGAATTTAGAACTCATATCTCAAGATGAGCAGATGAGTAGCAGGCGATTGCATGCAGTAGAGACGCGAATGTTGCGATGGATGTGTGGAGTAACGAAAATGGATAGAATGCGGAATAAATATTTTAGAGGAAGTCTGAAAGTGGCACCTATGACAGAGAAGCTGAGAAGTGCGCGTTTGGGATGGTATGGACATGTAATGAGACGAAATTAAAATGAGGTTGGTAAGAGAATGTTAACTATGAATGTGGAACGATATAGAGGAAGAGGTAGACCTAAGAAGAAATGGATGGATTGCGTGAAAGACGATATGGGTAAGAGGGGAGTGAACGAAGCAATGGTATATGATAGAAGAGTATGGAAGGAGAAAACATGTTGCGCCGACCCCAGGTGACTGGGAGAAGGGCAGGAGAATGATGATCTCAAAATGAGCAGTGGCAATGTCTATGGGCTCCGGTGACCATATTAGCAATAAAATAAAGTAATAGGCAGAACTTTTTACATTTACCTAGTCAGGTCATAAATTCTGTCACATGTTTAATGTAAAATAATTGAAACAAGTTTATTCATTATGTAACCATTCATATACCAAAATGAACTTAACAAAACATAGATTCTTATGACACTAAAGTTTATTCAAAATGACTTCCGTGATTTTGAATACAGGCCTTCAATCTGCGCGGCCAGTCGTCTATCGCAGCACGAACGAGGTCCATGTCAATATCGGCGGCTGCCTTAATCAAGGATGTCTTGAGTGACTCCAAATTGGGATGAGGCTTTGAGCACGCCTTTTCCTCCAAGTGTTGCCATATCTTGTAATCTAACGGATTCAAATCTGGACTGGAGGAGGGCCAGTCTTCGTGCCGGATGAAGTCGATTTCACGCGCCCCCAGCCAGTCTTGTGTGCTCTTCGCTCTATGAGCTGGCGCCGAATCTTGTTGGAATACCCAGTGCCTGTTATTGAACATGGTATGAGAAACAGGTTCCACAAGGTTCGTCAGGACTGTATTTTGATACACAACTGCATTCGTTTTTACACCTTTCTCACAAAAATGTTCCTCTGTTAAGCCCCAATAAGAAACTCCCAACCATACCATGAGCGAGGATGGAAAATGACCTCGTTGGACACGCGGAATACGGTTGCTCGCTTCTTCACTAA